>NC_061109.1:17679627-17793784 GCF_015104395.2 Macrobrachium nipponense | reverse complement strand
ACTAGAATATAAGAGTTTTAGTTTACAATTGCGTTTTTCGACCATTTCGGTAGTCAAAGTTGACCGAAGGTTGAAATTTTGGCACTTATCGTTATTTATATGAACATATTTCAAAACTGGTAAAAGCTACAACCATGAGTTGTTTTTCGTTGTATTCTACATAAAATTGCGCACATTTTCATATATAATGCTCCATGTAACGGCTAATATAAAATGGTGCAAAAATTATGTCAAAGTGACGAAATAATTTCCGAGATGTGTCGCTGATACTTTTTAGTGTGAGAAAAACAAATTCGCGCTTGCGCGCCTGCGTAACGATTGTAAACAAAACAACGCCTTGATCTGTGAGCTCCCAGTATCCCCCAAGGCGCGTGATTCAAAGTTTTCGCCTAGTAGGCCTATAACTATTTTTCCGCGAATTTTAAAAAAAACTTTTATATCGACGTACGATATGTCCAACCGGCACCCAACAGACAATTTATATCTACGTTTAATACGTCCAATCGGCGTTAAAGGGTTAAAGGAAAGTACTCGTAACAGTCGGACAGGCGAGAATGAAAACGGAGCTGATAGGTTAGGCATGAGTGCAATGCTGAAATTAGTACCAACTTTTGATGAGGAAGATGTAACGAAATATTTCATGTGTTTTGAGAAGTTAATGGAAAGAGTAGGTTCTCCTAAAGAAATGTGGACTTTATATTTACAGTCAGTTTTGAGTGGTAGGGCGCTTACTGTGTATAGTTGCATGTCTAAGGAGGAATGTGATAATTACGATATTGTGAAAGAAACTGTTCTTAGTGCGTGTATGTTAGTGCCGGAGGCGTACCGTAAGAAATTTAGAAATTTGAGAAAGGATGAAAATATTACATTTGTAGAATACGGTAAGAAGCTAGAAAGGCTGTTTTTTGATTGGTTAACTTCTGCTAAAGATGAGGATTTTGATAGTTTGAAGAACTTAGTGTTGTTAGAAAAGTTCAAAGATAACGTATCCCCTGAGATTAAACTTTATATAGAAGTTAGGCGAGAAGTATCTTTTGCTGGAGGAACTAGGCTGGCTGACAAATATAGTCTAACTCATAATTTGAGTGTTGGTAAGAAACGAAATGATCCTTTGTCTGGTAGAGTACAAAGCAGTAAAGGTTTCAGTTCTAGTAATAGCAATGCAAGTAAAAATGACTATTTCTGTTATACATGTGGAAAACCTGGTCTTCCGTCTAAGGTTTGTAAGAGTAAATTGGCATCTAGTGGCTCAGAATTATGTTGTTTCCAATGTAATGGGAAAGGGCATTTAGCAAGAAATTGTGCAGTAGAAAGGAAGGACGGTAAGAAACCAGTGTCTCTAGTTAACCTTCTGTCAAGTAGGAATGATGTGATGGAAGAAACTAGGAAAATTTTTGGTGAATTACTGTCAGAAGATGTAGTTTCCTCTCTTGGAGGAGTGTGTTCGAGAGAAGTGGTCTTGCTTCGAGACACAGGAGCTGCCGTCTCACTGATTAGGAGATAGAGTGTGCCAAAACAGGGCAGAAATCAGTATGGAAGAAAAAGTCATGTTATGTGGATTTCCTAACACTTGTGTTCTTTGTCCTTTGTTTAAGTTGAATTTAGAAAGTCAGGTAGTGACAGGAAAAGTGAAACTTGCAGTAGTTGACAGTTTGCCCGTCGATGGCGTTGACATTATTGTCGGTAATGACTTAGCTTTATCCAAGAATGTGAATCCTGTTGTGAGGGATATTCCAGTATCTGAAATGGTAGTAACTAGGTCAGGTTTAGATACAGACATGCACTACGGTCATAATTTGTTCGTGAATTCGAACAGTGAGTTCGTGGATTCGAACGAGAGTGAGTTCGTGGATTTGAATGAGAGTAAGTTCATGGATTCGAACGTGAGTGAGTGGATTCGAACGAGTGTGATAGAGGTGGCGAGGTTGATCGTGGCATGAGTGTGGCTGAGAAACCTAACTCCATCGTTGACAGTGATAGCCAAACGGAAGGTGTAGCTGTCGAGAGTAACGTAGTAAATGTACCGGTATCTAGTACTAGTTACGGCGATGAATTAGGCTCTAACATTTTGGATAAGGATGAGCTAGCCAAGTTGCAGAGAGGATGAGACACTTAACCCGAATTTTTGAGTGTGAGCTGGATGATGATCTTGATGATGTGTGTAAGGAAAGTTTTTGTTTAAAGGACGAAGTTTTGTGTTGTTATGTTAGTCCTAAGTCAGGTAGTAAAGGAGAAATCACCGAACAATTAGTGGTTCCTAGGAAGCTTCGTGAACTAGTTTTGAAGTTAGCACATGATGAGCAAGGACATTTAGGAGTAAATAAAACTTTCAGGTCTATTAGTAGGGCATACTTTTGGCCTAAAATGAAAAATGACGTAAAGAGATATGTTTTAAGCTGTCATGAATATCAAATTGCCGGGAAACCAAATCAGAATCAAGTAATTCCCAGAGTTCCGTTGTGTAATATTCCTCCAGTAGGCGAATCTTTTGAGAATGTATTTATCAATATGGTCGGACCTTTGTCTGTAAGTAAGGGTAGAGAAGATTACATAACTAATCTTGAGTATTATAAAAACAATTTAAGAGATGGTTGGCAACTAGCGAAGGAGAACGGGAGTGAAGGGGGGACTAAACGGAAACATGATCTTAGAGCGAAAGAGACAAATTTCTGTGTAAGAGATAAAATTTTAGTACTAGTCCAGAAAGAAGGTTCCGCTTTACCTAATAAGTTCGAAGGTCCTTTTTCGGAGTTATAGGAGAGGGGAAATATACATTATAGAATTAATATGGGTAAGAGTAGAGCAAAGTCAATGAATGTAAACTTGCTTCAGAATTATAAAAAACCTTGGCCACTGCCAGTGTTCTATGTGAGTGTTACTGAGAGAAATTAGTTTTGAGAAAACGCAAGAGATGTTTTAGCATTTCAAAGTTTTAATCAGAGTTCAGAAAACGGAAAAAGTAAGAGAAAAGGATAATGTGATAGCTAATAGCCTCTAGAGTTTTCAGAAAGAGTAGCCTAATGACCGTTTTCTGTTTTTGCACGGATGAGTGTGAGTGGAGAAGTGTGCGTGTTTGATTGGATTAAAGCTTTATGCAGAATTGTTCCTCTGCTGTTTAATTCTTGTTTCTCGTTAGAAAAAAATAAAATTAGTTGATTTCATTTTTTTTCTCTTTTTGGGGGGGACGTGTAACGGTAATTGCTTTATAGCAAAGAAAGATAAAGGAAAGGAAAACGCATCTTCAAGAAAAATTCTCATGATGGTTCTAGAATCTGCAGGAGTGTTGTGGAACGCAACAGGCACCGAAGTGTCATGAGAAACGCCGCAACTTCTGATGCAGTACTTCGTCGAGAAACTTCTAAATCATTCCGGTAATCTCAGGAGTCTGTGATGTTCGCCGCAGGCCCCGCCCCCAGGATGCTGTATAAATACGACGGACGAAGTAGGAGAAGGCAGATCATCAGTTAGTCACAGAGTAATAGATCATCAGTAAGAGCCACAGATCAGATTATCAGTGAGAGATCAGCTGCAGAGATTGTCAGAGAGAGATAAGAGAAGAAGGAACCAATGAAGGATCAGACAGGAAAATTCGCTCAAGAATTGGTCGAATTCTGGTCAAGTCGTCTTCAGGAGTGGACGACCGAGTTATTTCGACGTTGAACAAGACTTCAGAGAAGAAATGTTCTGCTAGAAGTTTTGGGGAGTTCCTGCCCTTCAAGTATCAAGAGTAGGCATTATTTTCTGCAATACGGAGGCAAGAAGGCGTCTACAATTAGAGTTTTCCTTTTGTGAAGCCATCGTTTCAATTTGCAAAACTGGTCGGCAAGTACTTTCATTACCTCACTGTTCCCCCAGCTCATGCAGTGTAAGATTTTACCTTTTTTATGTAAATAGGAGACACCATTCTGCATTTATCTTTTGTTAGTAAGCTTGTAAATAAACCTTTGTTGTGTTAGTGTTTCTCTTTATATTTGTATCCCCAGTTTCAACTGTTGGTGTTGAATTCTCTTTGTTTATAATAATATCAAACCTGAAGCGGACCTCTCTAGTCGGTTCGTAACAGAGCCCCCCTTTTCAATGGACGGGACTCGTCAGTGAAGCGCCACTGGCACCTGGGAGAAGACTCCCTGGAGCTGGATTCACTAGAAGAAAGATGCACTTCCTTAGAGACGCTTCAATTGCGCCCTGTTACGACCTGGGATTTATCATCAGGATCGCCTGACAGGGCAGCTGCTTGTGGGCAGACCCCCACCAATTTCCCTTGGGCTACCAGTATGCGTCCTCCCAGGTTCTGGGGAGTTTGACAAGGACCTTTGCCTAGGAGAATCAGAGGGACGAACAGCCACCTCCTCCACAACACTAGCACTGCCACTCGCTTCACCACTTACCTTGTCCATTAGAGTTTTAACGGACGCTCCTAATTTTTCCATTGCTTGAAGCATGATCAAAAATTTTTTATCTACTCTTGCTTCTAGGTTGGCAACAGCATTGGGTGCAGATGTAAGAGAGCCAAGATTAAGACTAGGAATAACAGGTGATGGGGAAGGTTCAGAAGGAGACAAGTTCTCAGTTGACAATTCCTGACTAACTAAGGCTTAAGCTTTAGCTCTAGAGGCCGCTTTCCTCTTTTTATCTCCATCTAATTTGGTAGTGTACTTAGTCAAGACTTCCCAAGTTCTCTTGTCCCAATTAATACATTCCCCACAAGTTCGACCTGATGTGCAAGTCTGACCCATACAACCTATGCAAATTGAATGCGGATCATTACTAGATTTAGCAATCCTTGTATTGCAGCCTTTGCTGCCATAATTACTGTTAAGCTAGTATTGGACATGTCTGCTGATTAACCAAATACTAAGACTAATTCAAGAGCAAAATTTAACTATTTATATGAATTCCTAAATAGCTAAAAATCTCTGAAATGGCTACCAATATTTAAGAGTGCCTCACCAAATAATCCAACAATAGTGACGATAAAGAAATTCCAAAATTCCATTGACTACTGAACTGTGTTAACAGCAGCCGGCAGAAACAACTGAATTTTGTGCGGGTGTTGGTTCCTATCTCCCCCGATAGTGGGTGGGGCTATCACCTGACCAAAACAAACTAGCGCTACTGCAAATTTCAACAATTCTAGCTGCCGACAGATTTAGAAACTATAGCTATGTAACTACCTAGTAAGTTGCATACATAAAATTGTATTTATTTCTAAACAGGCTAAGAAACTGAAGGGAGTCACAAAGAAGTCAATATTTGCCACCCCAGATGCAGCCAATGGAAGAGTCGGTATAGGAACGTGTGGCATTGGAGGGAAACCTATGACTGAGTATACACATGCTGAAAAATGGCGGAAAGGAACTTAAGTTTAAAGCCACAAAGACCATTGATATTTATAGTTAAAAGAGAGCATTAAAGAGTGAAAGTGAGCATTATACATTAGGATGGACTGATTTCATTTTGATACAGTATTTATAATAATTTCATGATAATATGAAGAAGTGTTTTAAAGTACTCTAGGTAGGTGCAGATGCTACTGGCTTAGCATTGAGAGATAATTAGAAAAAACTGTAAGAGGATTGACATAGCATAGCAGATATTCAAGGAAAATTTGTATTCTTTTGACAAAAGCATTTTTAGCTGGGTCATACTTACATTTTTCTGTACGTATATGCCTTTCTGTTATCTGCCTTCCATATTTTTAATCTTTTTCTTAGAGGTCCTTTTCATTGAACTTCTGCTCAATTGGCAATTCACTTATATAACAAGGACTTAATGCCTTGCAATATAAAAACTTTTGTGACATTATCAAGGTAAAGATGTTAATGTACAGTAATTTAGTTGCAATTGTTGAGAAGTTTTTTATTTCATTTCTGCATACTCATTCCTATTCTCCAGCAGTTTTCCTGTTCCTCAGTGTTATAACATAGTACTACGTAAATTGTAATTTTTCAATATTTTTTATACTATACTTTCTTTCATTTTTTTGAGATGAGTTTACTTTTAATGCATCGTTGGTACGTAGTTATTTACTCTCTCCCTTTCTCTCATCAAAAAAGTATACCCTACAATGCTTCAATATGAATTGTCTGACAATGTAGTTTTGATATTGAAATAGCAGACTTTCTGCAATAATTTATACAGATTTTAATTGTAAATAAGTGTGTACTGAGAACATGTAAAATGTATGTAATTTTTTAAAGATTGTGGGGGGTAGGGTTAAGCTGGAAGCATGCACTCAATTGAAAGAGAAAACTCCTAAGAAAGTTATACACTGGAAATACTTGCAGCTTTCATTCCAGTCAGAAATCACTTCTCAGTTGGTGTTTGATAACTAAAGTAGATTTAAGGTGCAGAATATAGAAATTTTGAGATGTGATTTACTCATACATTGTCAGTAAACCTTTCAAAAGTACACGTTGTGATTTTAGGAATGTTTGGTAAGTAAGTAATAAGGCGTTTGGTGGGATCTTTAGGATAAGAGAAAAGAATTGTTTTACTGTGTTTCTACAGGGTGCGGCAACATATCTTCCTTTTTTCAAAAGGCAATAAAACAAGATGTAAAAATCAGAAAGGTTTTAATTTTGTCTCATAATGATAGTACATATTTAAAGTTTTGTTTCACACAGTTTTGAAAATTATATCAGGTGGGTGACGTCCCCCATTGTCCATACACTGCTTAAACCGATTTCTGGTGTTTGTCATGACCGTCACCAGCAGCGTATCAGCGGGTATATTGGCAATTTCTTCTCGGATGTTGGCCTTCAAGTCTGGTAGGCTTCTCGGGCGGTTGACACAAACACGGGATTTCAAATATCCCCACAAATAAAAATCAGAGGACGGAGCAACGGCTCACACTTCAAGGGCATCGATGGCTGTTTTGAGGGAACACTTTCCGGAGCGCCTCATTTCAATAAGGGGGCGATTTGGAGTGGCCAGCCTGTTCCCCCGATTTGTCCCCTTGTTATTTTTATTTGTGGGGATATTTGAAATCCCGTGTTGATGTCAACCGCCTGAGAAGCCTACCAGACTTGAAGGCCAACATCCGAAAAGAAATTGCCAATATACCTGCTGATACGCTGGTGACGGTCATGGCAAACACCAGAAATCGGTTTATGCAGTGTATGGACAATGGGGGACGTCACCTACCTGATATGATTTTCAAAACTGTGTAAAACAAAACTTTAAATATGTACTATCATTATGAAACAAAATTAAAACCTTTCTGATTTATACATCCTGTTTTATTGCCTTTTGGAAAAAGGAAGTTGTGTTGCCGCACCCTGTATTAATTAGTTTTCATGTGCATTTCCATTTTTCAATTTTCATTATGGAAGGTAGCCCAAAGAATTCTAATTAAGGTAAGTTATATAGTTTAACCATCTAATAAAGAATCAAAGTTTTTTGAGCAAGGAAATATTTGTAAGTTTTGTGAACCTAAAGAAAGAAAATTCAGTGTTTTTAGGAAGAGGATGTTGTTGAAAGGATACTGGATACAATAAAAAAAAGCACTGTATGGAAGTTTAAACACTAATGGAATGAAAGCTGTATGTTATTACATTTTAGGTTTCAAAAGCAGATCCCCTTATATCCAAATTTATGATGCATAATTTTGTCAATATTTTTTTTATGATTTATATACGATCTCATGTGCATTGTTGGTCTTTTTTTATCATTTATCTGTTTTCGCTTGCATTTCCTTTCAACTGCCTTTCAGCCTTACTTCTGAGATTTGAAAATCATATATGATTATATAGGCTAAGGGATAGTTCATATTTCTTGTCTCATATAGCTGCCTTAAAGGATATTTTCTTGAAGAGGCCACAACCTGGAACTAAGTAAAGAAATTTCAAAACAAGGTAGGAAGAGACCAACAGTTTGGATGAGAAGTTCACTAAAGTGATGCTACTGGGAAGGAAGGATGTTACAAAAGTTTTTGAGTCTTCCTATTCCTACACTGCAGTGCTAAAGGTTACAAGGTTAGCAGATAGAAATTTATTATTGTTATTGTCATTATAAAGTCGTTTAACAAAACCAGCAAGTTACATTGCCAAGGTAGAAGGGCTCGTTTCAAGGACTCCCAAGTGTAAGGTGAAAATTGAATACTGGTCAAGTTAGGGCAGTTGGAAAGCTAGGTGGGAAGAGATCATAGGTGATAAGGGGAAAATCAAATGGCAAAAAGTATGCAGCTGGAAATCAAAGGGACATTGCAAGAACCAAGCCATTATTTAGCAGTAGGCAACCATGTCATTGGCTGATAGAGACCCAGTGCATGCATTGCAGATACATCACTGGATTTGACACTTATTTTTTTACTTTTATGGAGAATGTAACATGTTCAGTTTACCAGACCTGAGCCTTACTTTTTACTGGGAAGTTTCATTATAGAAAAAGAAGGTAATCTTTGCTGTGATATGCTACGTAAAGCAGCAAACTATTATTTAGAAAGATCTTGTGGCCAGTTATATTGCTATTGTGAACAACTTAATTTTCAGTTTGTTGCAATTAAAATAATGTATTGTATCAAGTAATTACCATAATTGAAATCAAGAAGCAATTTAAATTCGGTGTAATGCAAACATTTCATAAAAAGTTTGGAAATAAGGTTTAAAAGAAGTAGGAATCTCACAGAATTTAATTATCTTTTCTCTCAAAAAGCCATGTGTACTACTTTATTATTTTTATGATGCTAGATTGGCCATAATTACAAAAGTATTGAATTTATTAATTTGTATCATTCTCATATTAAAACTAATCATATCAGACAGGTACCTCTTGGTAGGATGGATGTTGGTTATCAATTAAAAGCAAATTAAAAACTAGTCATTATACAGTGCAAGATTATAATAAAAAAAAGAGGAAGGGAAGAAAAGGCTTCATTTCCACAAGAAAGGTGGATGGAGAATGTCCCATGTTTCTAATGACTACTATTATCCACACAGCTGAACAAATGTGAATTCTCTCCATGGTTTTATTGCTAACTGTGATGTCTTTGAAATTTTCTTTGTATGATGTCTTGTAAGTGAAGAAAAGCTTGTACTGTATTAAATTTATTAGGCAGTCTGTAATATGGGTACCAGTGTTTGAAAGTTTTTATAAAAGCAGAATACAATTGCTCGATAAAAGACACATTTAGTGAATAAATTTAGATTGTATTTTATTGCCTTGACTATGAGAACTGTAGAAATCTAAACAAATATGAGACATGTAATTGGAGTAATGAAATTGTTGTAAAGCTGATGGTAAAATGTCAGTTACAAAAAAAAGGCTAATCATTTTAAAGTTTTTCTTCTTTTTTGTGGAGCCTAGTTGATGGTTTCCTTTTACAATAATAATGGTCTCTCTTACAGTAATGATGGTTATCTTGAACTGAACAGTGCTGTGTAAAGTAATATCCAACTGTTAATTTAGGTCATATATGGTTATTTATATATTTATGGAGGTGTAATACTAGAATTTTTGTTGTAGGTAAACTAATAAATTTAGTTTAATAACTTGGTCCTGAGAGTACTTTATATCATTATTCAGGGTTTAATTTAGGCAAAGCTAGTATGATTAAAAGGTAAAAAAAAAAGCTTTCTAATCTCCCATCCCAAGAATCTATTTGCAGTTTCAGTTCAACTAGTGTGTGTCTACTTCATTGGGAAAAGTTGCCATTTGATTTATTGTGGCAGATAAAGGTTTCCAATGAACCTGCAGACTCCGTTTTACAGAGGTTCATGCCTAGTGTAGAGTTTAGCAACAGTGCTGGTTAGTTGTTCAGACTCGCAAAGGTAGTTTTATTATCATGAATAGATGGGAGACACGTCTTGCCTTCAAAAATATCTCAAATCCATGCAAGTTGAAAGAGGAGAACTTCCTTTCTTTATGAAATAATCACATGAAACAATATTGAAGCAAGTTATTAAACTAAAGAATTCTTTAGTCAGAGATATTTCTATAAGTGGCCATTCACCAATATTTCCAATTTGAGCCAAGAGAACCTTTTTGTCACTACATAAATGTAAACATAAAGCCCCTTCCAGCATTAAAACTTATTTCTTCACATTATGTGTAAAG
This sequence comes from Macrobrachium nipponense, assembly GCF_015104395.2. Taxonomy (NCBI): domain Eukaryota; kingdom Metazoa; phylum Arthropoda; class Malacostraca; order Decapoda; family Palaemonidae; genus Macrobrachium; species Macrobrachium nipponense. The sequence goes on along the minus strand of NC_061109.1, from coordinate 17,783,728 downwards.
ACTCCCTCACTGAAAGTATCCCATCTTCAAAATGGTCTCACACTTGGAGCCCATGGGTGTCTGATAGATAACCTACATAAGGAGACCTGTGAATGCAGAGCAACCTTTATAGTGAATCATATCTTTATAGACTGTCCAACTTTCAAGCAACATATAGTACAGTATCTGGAACAAATCCTAGACAGAAATTGTCACAGCTGTCTTTTTCAGTTTATTCAATCATTAAATTTTCCATGAGTTGCTATATATTAAATAAGGTTTTAATGTATTTACTAAGAATAACCATTCTGGCTTGCCCTAGGTGACCTGGTACTATGTATAGTATAGCTGTAAATCAAAACAATAACTTTAATTATGTACGCTCTCAGTCTCTTTGCAAGGTGCCTTCTAAATAGGAAAAGTTAAACAAAAATACTGATTTTATTATTTTAATATGATAATAATACATACATCAAAGAAAAGATTTCCACAGTTACTAGGTTAGATATGTAAGACACTAAAAGTGCTGCGAGATTATTTTATAAAAAAAGATAGACAAAAGAATATCAACATGAAAATGGAATAATTCTCTCAGCAAAAACAGCACCAAAATGAGGTTGGTAGAAATCTGTGAAAGAAAGCATATTGAGTAGCGTGCTAATGGGAAGGGATGAAAAGAAAACATGGTGAAATAATGTTCTAAAACAATGAAAGAAGAAAAACTTAAATCTCTGGCAGGGAATAGAGGATAGAGCCATACAAGGTATGAGGAAAGAGAGGAGAGGAGGAGGGAGGTGGCAAGTGAAAAGGAGAGGAGTTTGGAAGAAAAGGAATAAAATCTCACTGCCACACAGGAAACAACTATTTAATCTGGAGAACAAAGTGGTCGAGGAAAGAAAGTTAAGAGAAATGATGAAAAAGGTCTTTTAAATTGGGGAAATAATTAAAACAGATAAAATCATAAAGATCCTTTCAACGAAGAATGTGAATATTGTACAAACAAGGATATTGGCTGGGCAAATTCCGCTCTTCATGGATAATGCAAAGAGTCATCCCAAGATTAGGAACTACCTATTTTAAAATTCTCTGGTGTTTTTGGAGCCTCCCAAAACCTCCACTCACACCAACATACGGAACGAAATCATCTTTTATTTTCAGGTCTGCTTTCAGCATACAATGAAAAATTTTGTCAAGTCCCTTGATGATTGGTGGAACTTCAACAAAAGGATGCAATCAACATTTGTTGATGCTTCAGATAATATTCAGGTTTCTATGCTGAATGGTGTCTGGAGGAAGATATGGCCTAAACATATTGCCAAGCCTTCATGGGCTTCCTTTCTGTTGATAATATCTGTAAGGACATCATGAGGTGGTTGAATGAGGTTGCTCAGTTTGTGAGCACTACTAATTTAGGGAGGTGGTTGACAAATGTAACTTGATGCTAATAATTTCCCAAATAAAAATATTTTGCTAGAACTAAATTTATATTCCTGCATAAAATATCATAATTTAACAGCGTTAAACAAATGTTCATCTAATTACCATAACTACTGTTGGCCTCTTGATTAAAATAAATAAAAATGAAGTGAATCTTCATAGGGCATAGTACAATTATAAAGTAAAGTTCATTCAAACTACATTACATTATGAATAATGAAACATCAGGAACTAGTACCTGTATTCAATTGCTAGCTGATAACAGAGTAGAAATATTTGCATATTACAGATGAAGTTCATGTTACAGTACTATACCTTTTACTAATACACCATGTAAAGCAACAAATACAGTAATGCCTCAATCTTATGCAATTTGAGTTGCATGAATTCACAATAGCGCAAACTTTTCATTGGAACCCAACTAATTATCATATGGTTGTTTTTCACAGACACACGAACATTTGTGAATCTAGAAACCATGCAAAAGTGTTTAATTTTTGTAGGTAATTTATTGGCTTTCAAGCTTTTGTGTAAATTACTAAATATAAATAGATAAGAGAATTTTTATAGTATAGTATACCCCAGGTATTTGTGATTTGGGTACATACCAGAACCCCCCCCCCCCCCCCCCCCCCCCCCCCCCTCCCAAATAACTAAAATTTGTGAGTAATTAAAACCTCCCCTAAAAATGCTTAGAACTGCCTATTTTCATAAAAAAAGCTTATACCCGAGTTTTTTTTAGTTTTGCCACAAAGTGCAATTAGTCAGGAAAATATGAAAATAAAGTAATTTCTGAATATTTCTGTGAAAAATACCACGAATTGGCGAATTTTGTGCGAATAAATATTACATATTATAAGGTCCATAAAAAAAATCAATGAATCGTGAGTCCATGAATAGCAAGGGTTGACTACAGTGGTGTCTCTCTCTCTCTCTCTCTCTCTCTCTCTCTCTCTCTCTCCCCCATTTGCGGGGGATGCGTACCAGACCCCCTAAATAGTTAGAACCCGCGAATAGTTGGAACCCCTTATAAAAACACTGAAAACAGCCAATTTTGTTAGTTAAAACTAAAAAAAAAAAAACCTAAAAATGTTTATACTTTGTTTTTTTAATAGTTTTATCACAAAAAGTGCATTTTATGATGAAACATAAAAAAACCAGGAATTTGTGGATATTTCTCATAAAAAACACAGCGAATATGCGAATTTTCCGCGAGTAATGCAGGGAAACGTTCCTGACAGAAACCCGTGAATATGTGAGTCCGGAGATTGCGAATACGGGGGGTCCACTGTACATGTACATTGTTATTATGTTCAAATACGTATTAATGATTTAAAATAATAATACGTATTACTGTAATTACAAAATTTGTATATGATAGTATTTTAAAGAAACAAAATGTTATTTCCTTCATCTTGAACTCATTCAAAACTGAGCTGTCATATATATACTACTATGTCGATTTAATGTGACAGGTGGGGGACTGTCGCGATTAGCAGTTCAGTGGATTCTTGTACCTAATTCTCTCTTTCTAATAATTCATAATTAATTTCATCCTCTTAAGTAAGGACAATCTCTCTCTCTCTCTTAGTTAGCAGTAGATAATTTTAAATTTATCTAATTTTACCATCTAGAACTGTAAATGCGCTGTTCTAAAACACAGACACATAACTAAGAGTTGTATTAGTCCAAATAAAAAGCACTGTTTGTTCATGAAAAGGAATTTGAGAACAAAGTCAACGAAACAGAATAAAGTTGAGAAGACTTCTAAAAATAGATTTGTCGAAAGGGGGGAGATGAGAGAAATAATACGTATGTAATCTTCACACACCTAGTTTTACCAACCATTTATTTCCTTTTGTAAGGGTAACGTATTAAGCTAACTTTTAAATCAAATTACAGTAATTTCATTTAAAAGTTGGCTTAATACTTGGAGAGCATGATTAGAGTCATATTAGTGTTCTAACTCTAGAAATAAGCATTTATTAGCATATTCAGAGACTGCCCAACTTATGTAAAAAATTCGACTTGCACAAGGGGGTCTGGAACCTAACCTCGCCTAAGCCTGCAGCATTACTGTACTGTTTATTTTAGAATCTCTCATAAGGCATAGAAAATAAAATCTCTAGAGCACTTTCAGAGTTAATGTTTATAGCACAACATCTTTGGTAATGAAATGGATAAAAAGTCCCATTAAAATTTGATTTCAATGATGCCACCACAAGATACAAATTTTTTCCTTTCAAATTATTAGTGAATTTCACTGTATGAAAAACTACATTGTACATCCAAACAATAAGTGTGCAAAAGAAATAACTCCTCACTTGCTACTGCTGTGAGCACATTCTCCTGAATGTCTACCCCAGTCTTTACTCTGGAAAAAGATAAAATGAAATTAGAAATATGAAGCAAAAGGAAAAATAAGTACTCCCAAAGCTTGCATGGAAGACATATTTAAGACAGTTTAGCCAAGATTAAAATAAAAAATAAAACTCACTGCATGAAATTGAAATAAAAAATAAAACTCACTGCATGAAACATGTTTTTTCATACAAACCCACTGATCTCACCAACTTTGTTTCATGGACAAGGAAATTCCCAGTCACTCCAAACTTGTACTGGTCTAGATTAAGAGGCTTCTAATTCAATCTCGCTTTCTGAGCCATAATTACATGATTAGTTTATTTGAAAACTGTTCTGCTAAGTTCATCAAATCCATATTAATCATACACTGCTTGCATTGCAATTTAGATGTGAGGATGGAGGAGTCATAATCTGCTAAGCTAAGCCATATAATCACAAGACTAGTGGAGGACTGAGGTAAGTCAAAAAGGTACCTTGGAAGTTGTGCCCAACAGGAATGCCAAAGTGGTGAGAATCGATTAAGATGATGTACGAGTTACACCTCAAACAGAATTAAGGATGGCGTGACATTACGTTAAGGACAGAGACAGGGATAGAGAACACTCGTACTTTAACTGGGTCAAACCAGTGTCTGACACGACCATTTAATACCTGGTGACTGTCTTAGGGAAACTGTAATGAGAACTGGATTTATGAGCTGCTACTGGGTCAAAAAAAAAAGAAGCAGGGATAGCAAAAGGAGAAATTGAAGTTTATAGCAAAGAAGACCCCAAAAAACCAAGTTGGTTGCATTCCCTCACAAAGTATGGATCCAACTGACACTTCAAAGTGGCCAGAGCTAAAAGAAAAAGTATAAGGGTCAAATGAAGAAAATATGATTCTAGTAAATGCTCATCAACAGGCCAAATTCCAGTTAGGAAGCTTTACAAATAGTCTTAATTAAAACAGACCAATATTCAAATACGTAATGCAGCCTGAAATGATATGACCAGGATTCACATCCAAACACTCCTTTCTCTGTACCCTTTAGTCACAGATAAGGCTGAAAAAGCTGAAAATTATGGGTCTAGAGGTGCTGAGTGATGAGCCATATTCCTTATATAACTAACAAACTAAGTTCACTTTGCTTGATAAAGTTTAGTTGCTGCTAAGGTCCTCCATGGTGTTGTAATTACAGTTAATGCAACTTCAAAAAAGTCTCTCTTTGTTGGATGGCATACAAATATGAAGATGATTCCCGCTGATTGTGGAACTTCTGAAAATATGATAATTTCAAGTGACCTCCAGCAGAATCCTAGACTTATCCTTGACCCGGTCTAGAAGGACAATGAGTCACTCTTGCTAGGGCCAGAGCTAACAATGGACATCTTTGAGTTTCTTGATATTCTGCCTATGCAGATCATGTTACACTGCATTGATCCCATCTCCTATGGTTGCTGTATCTTGATGGATTTAACTACATTAGTGCATGGTGCATTTTAAGGGGGTGGGGAAGTTAAACCCTGGTTTTTAGCATATCTAAGACACTGGATCACCTCCTACCCCATTGTTTCATTGATACTAATCTTTACTAACTGCAACTCAATCAATTTGTATTTTTCCTAACTACGTATACAAACCCGAGGTCCTTTACATTAGGTAAAGGACAGGAATAAGTATTATGTACATAATCAACATAATTATGGCTTATAAACCAAAAGAAAAGGGATTATATATCAAGGATTATATGCAATACTAGGTAAATTATTTTTCATGCATAAAGCATAGCTAACAATATGTTTACATTTCTGGATTGAGACAATAATAAAACACCACAAGTAAAATTTAAATTTTGAAAATAAGTGGGACACTCACCTTGCAGTCTGCACTACAGTACACAATGCTGTTGCAGCACACAAACTCGCCAGGAGACCCACATAAAAAGCATGATTGCTGCAGTAAAAAGATCAGAGGTATATGAAGGAGGCACATACTGAATAATACGTTTCCTAATATTTAAATTTTTGCAAAATACGGCATTTTCTTACACTACATTATTTAACCCCTATGGCCCAGGAACTTGAATAGTGTTGTAACTGGAAAGTTCCATAATATCTAATCTGAAAGTGTGCCTGTGGCTGGAAGGTAAAAAATAAGCCCCACTGACACTTTTTAATCTTTTTCTTGTCTTTGCTTTTATTTTGTTAATTTAATTCTCCATTTTAGCACATGCCCAAAGTTACTCAAGTTTAGATGAGGTATTAGAGAGAGAATGAACAGGAGACCACTTACAAAAATATTGTACCATTGTACATCACTCCATTGCCACAGTGAACATATGAAGAGAGAATGAAGACAAGAGCAATAAAAAAGTAACCAAAAGTGACTATTTAACTTTTAAAGGCAATCAAACTATAGTATTAAAGAATAAATTATTAAAACAATTTACATATGTTTTGAGACTGAAAGCATTTAAGTCAGTCTGTGATTTTTTTTTTTTTACCTAACCCCTAACCAACACCAATACTGATTGAGATGGTGAATTAGGATTTTGCTTTCACGGGTTATGTCTTTCATTCACCTGGACCATTTGGGTTAATATAAATCAAAGTAGAACAGATCAACATGCAAAGTTGGACTTTAACATAAGCTTTCCCAATAGCATGATACACTGTTACAAACATAAACTTCTCTGTTTACTAATTTTTTAATAAAGCTAACATTGTTAGGAGTAAACAATAAAATAGAAGGGAATTCTTTGCAGTTGTAAAAAAAAAAAAAAAAAAAAATCCACTATCTGCCAGAGAGGGAATCATCCCTGTGGAGATCTGTACATACATAAAACCAAACAAATGAATGAATGTAAAGATTTTGTAATGCTGTATAAAAATCACTGCTTTCAAAAAGCTAAGGTCTGCATGTTGGTTTGGATAACCAAAGAACAGAACAGAACAGAATACAGTGGCACCTCAACTTGACACTGGTGTCTGATAAAATCAAATTATTTTTCACTTAGTGGACTAAGTGAAAAAGTCGGGTAAATTTGTTACATTTCTTGGACAGTGGACTGAGCATGTCCAAGCTGACCACCTCGTGTCTTGAGTGGATAATCAACTGAGTGTGTGACCACCTCGTGTCTTGAGTGGATAATCAACTGAGTGTGTGACCACCTCATGTCTTGAGTGGATAATCAACTTAGTGTGCTAGGGGTATCGGATGGTGAACAAACGAACACACACGCAACCGAAACATTCCTGGGTGTGCGTGTGAGGGTGGACAGTGAATGAACAAACATACACGGGTGAACAATGCTTTCCTGAGTGCACCTGTGAAGGTGGATAGTGAATGAACACATGCATATGACAATGCTTTCCTAGGTATGATCTAGGGGTGGAAGATGAACAAATACATGAACACAAAACGATGCTTTCCTCTTTGTTTCCTCAATTGAGGGTGGAAGGTATCAAGCACAAGCATGACTGAAAAGGTCTAGTTTGAGCCTATGAGCGTAGGTCCTTTGTTTCCTGGATAACAGACCTAGAATGCCCCACAGTCTGTATGCTTCAGCTGGTCATTCGGCGTCAACTGTCTGCCCAGTGAAGAAATTATGATCTGTTATCAATATGACCTTTTTTGTGTTTGTTTTTGCAAAGAAACTATATACAGTTATTTATCTTGTGAAAATCTATAATAGTAGTATTAAAATTTGAGAGGATCTGATTTTGTTTGTCCTCCCCTGGGGGACAGTAAGGGAGACATTACACATTAACCCACCCCCTGCAAACTGATTTGTCAGCATCAGGTGAGGGCAGGGTAGGTAGGGGATCAAGAAGGTAGGAGAAAAAAAAAATAACCCGGTGTTCCAGCATGCACAAGCTCATTTTTTATTAAAATGCTGGCTAAACAAAGTGTAATGGTACACAATCACTACTACAGGGCTGCAAAACATTTCTAAAAATAATTTGCTCTCTCTCTTGTACATTATTTTGATTGACATAAGGTACTTCATGATGTACAGCATTTCCCTCTTCTTAATACAATACAATAATGTAGGGTTACACATTTTTTAGTATGTGCATGTGTACAGAGTATACTGTTAAGATGATCTCAGCACTTACATGTGTTTGCTTTCCTTTTGAGCATTCTTTCTCTCTCTCTCACATGTTTTTTTTATAAAGAATTTGAGGTCATTCTTACAAAGGGACAATGCTCATGCTTTTTTTGCTGTATGTAATTTGTATACAGTATTTTACATAATCATGCACATCTTTAAGCACAGGTACAGTTATGGAGTTATGGACGAGTATATACATAGTATATCCTAGTTAGGTTTGGCTGTACTGAGCATATTTGGTTGCCTAGCAAAAGAGGCAGACCCCAAACTGTCTGTTAAGTCGAGGTACTAACGTACAGAATTTTGGCCAATTGCTCGGGAAATTGAGAGTAAAAAGGTTTTAAATGTGTAACAGGAAGAAAGCCTTGATTTGCACTAAGAAACAATTGTTAGAAGAGGGTGGAACATAAAATGAAAAAAGGAATATGAACAGAGGTACAGTAAAAGGAATGAGAAGGGTTGCAGCTAGGGGCCAAAGAAACACTGCTAAGAACCTTAAATAATGCCTATAATGCACTGCATGAGGTGCACTAACCCAAATTGCAACATCAAACCTCAAATACCAAGTGCTAGAATTGCTTTGTCTACCCACCATATACTCTCACTCTATATGACAACAAAGTGTGTTCCAGTGGTCTTCAGGATTTAGTTTAACCTCCAGCATTGTGTATTATTATTACTAGATAGATCACCCAAACCATATTCAGTCAAGATTTACACTTCTCACAAGCTAACCCTAAGGTCTTGTTTTAAACGAAATTACAAGTGTTTTTATTTACCAACTGAATATCCCAAAAAATGAACATTCTGGCAAATTCCTTAAATGATTTCTTTCTAAAACTTAAATTTCTCATGGTACCATGTATTTACTGTAGTTTTAATTTTAGATCAGATTATGATTATGATTTCCCCTCTTCTACTCTCAGCTTCCTGATACCTCCAAATCTAAAGATAGATATTCAAAATCAGTTTTATCTGTCAGTTCTTCTGTTAGTTCATTGAATCTGATGTTAAAACATACTTGTAGGTGACAGTTTATGGGTAGAGTAAATCCTCTAACCAGATTGGATGAGCTGATAGAATTACCTAAGTTCTTCCCACCGGGTGCCAGGTGATTGTATGTGTGGACAGGTAAGCAACAGACTAGAATGCAGGGCATGACAACTAGAGGAAAGGAGAATGAGGCTCACTGGAAAAGTGAAGAAAATAATGAACAGTATAAGAAGCACATAGAGGAAAGAGCACAAGTAGTACTACACATGTTCAATGAAATTGATGTGCCTTAGCTATGATGATACAACCTTTTATTCTTTCAGAAAGATGAGGTGACACCCAAGTTGTCATTTTAAAATTTGGATGAGGTAAGAATGAAATATGTATAGGCCTAATTCACTTCATTATTAGATCCTGCAGCACTTATTTGTAGGCCATTCTGAGTCCAAATCATATATGAAAAAAAATTGTTCCATGTGATACCAATAATATGCAGCATAGTAAAAGTAATATGTAGGCATATTTCACATTTTTCCCCTTGGAACCTGAGGTTAGTAGCATCAACTTACATAGGTTAAAAAATTATTGTATATTAAAACTCAAGTGCCCTAAATAAAAAAAAATTATGTAACATCAACATTTATCATATCATTTCTTCTTTCCATGATAAGTGCATGAACGCATTCCATTATTTCCTAAGCCTCTCTTGTACTTTGCCTATAATGCCCTCTTTCAAGGTTAATGAAAGTATTATCCTGGACATATCTGCATTCCACATCACTGGTATCCATTTGTAATTCTGCACCTCCTGAATTATGTATAGTTATCTTTGGACTTCTGTGAACAGTTGTGCAGAAAGCAACAGGGCATAACTATAGGAATAATATTCTCTAATTTTAGGTGAACTGGAGTGCTGAATATCTTGACTCAAGATGACAATATGCCTAACTTGTTTTCATTTTCTTGGCTGTAGTAAGGTGGGAAGACTGTAAAGGCAGTTCCCGCTTATCGGCAATCCGATTTTATGGTGCGGCGCTGATATAAGAGTATTGGCACTGACACATGCCTAACACAGTTGCCATTAACCAGTTATCAGCACCAATATCCAGTTATTGACACCATAAGTGCCAAAAATTGCAGATTTTTGGCAATTTTCCCTTCTCATTAAGCCATCAGAACAGAAGCCCTGCTGATAACCAGGGACTGCCTGTAGTATTATGAATGAGGACCTGTTCAACACAAAGGCAGTTCCCAGTCATCAGCGGCCTTGGTTATTGGTGATCCAGTTTTATGGAGCTTGTCTAGTGACGACGATAACTGAATTTTCGGCATCGACACGCACAAAATGACCCCCAATGTCTGATACGATGATGAGGTGGAGGTGGAGATGGAGAAGAAGAAGGAGAAGGAGATAAATCTCCTTCCCTATGAGATCTCTTAGAAACGGGAGGTAGAGAAGAGACCTTATGTTTACAAACAGTCTTCTTCGCAGCGAAGGCAGAAAACCTTGAAGACCTCTTGAAACAATGCCTCGGATGGCTCACAAGAGAGGACGATGACGTCACAGACACGGGAGGATGAGCGGTAGCTACAAGTGACGTCACGGGCTGAGAGGGCGCTGGGAGTGACGTCACGACATCTTTATGACCAGTGCTAATTGAAGGCCTAACTGACGGAGCGATAAGGCGTGACCCAGTGACTAGGCAAGGTTCCACAAGATGGCTGCAATTAGAGCCAATGTAGAGGAGCCCAGGGGGAGGCAGGGGGGTGATGGGGGCACGAGCCTCCAAGAAGTGCGATAATAGTCTATCCAAGGAGGGTGAACCCCGTAGCCCAAGCGATGCCCAGACCGCTGCCATTTTGGATGACTGAATCTGCAACAATTGAATTAATGAAGTAGCCTCCACCCTCTTGATACTTCCATCAACAAATCAATGGAAGAAAAAGGAAGGAGACACAGGAACACCAGAATTAGCATCATGAAGGGTGATTGAGGAAGAGTGAGCAGCCAAATCATCCAGACAAGGTGAAGAAAACCCCTCCCAAGTAGGACCAGGCACGACATTCTGGGCAGGGATTAGTCACTGTACAAAAATTCACTCGGCACCAACTACAAGTCATATGCGGATCCGTAGCCCCAGACGCTATAAACATTGAGCACAGAAAACCCTGAATGCCCAGCCACATGCGTTGATGAGGCCGTGAAGACTTGGAGGAAGCCATAATAACAAAAAACACACACACACAAAATCAGAATACGGGCACAAACAACCGGCTTGGAAAGAGAGCAAAGTCTAAGCGACTACTCCCCAAGGCAATTAAGTTAAGACTAAATGTCACGAGGTCCAGTGCACAGTCTCTGACCAGCTTTCACCTCATATATACACAGGCGTTGCCAGATGTCACAGATTCCTTGCTTTATAATCATTGATTGTTTTAACCAGTTACCAGCTGGTGCTTAGTAAGTAATCCTGTTGTTAAAATGGAAGGTTTGTTCCGCATATGAACAGTCCCTCGGTTACCGGCGCCAATCCCCAGGGATTGGTGCTATTATTGACAATTTTCAGTTATCATCACAATGTTGGGAACGGAACCCTGTTGATAACCAGGGACTGCCTGTATATGGTATCAAGAAGCTGAAAAAAATTACTATTATCTGACAGATGGTTTAAACATGTGATGAGAAAGGATAAGGAACAGTTGGTCAGCAAAAATGAAATTGTTAAGATACAATAAAGTTTTACACATACTTACCTGGCCAGATATATACTTAGCTTATGTCTCCGACGCCCGACAGAATTCAAAACTCGCGGCACACGCTACAGGTAGGTCAGGTGATCACCCCCTACCGCCGCTGGGTGGCGGTAATAGGAATCATTCCTGTTATCTGACAGAATTTTTCTTCCTCCTATCTCTGAGGGGAGGATGGGTGGGGGGCCATTAAACGTATATCTGCCAGGTAAGTATGTGTAAAACTTTATTGTATCTTAACAATTTCATTTTTACACATGCAACTTACCCGGCAGATATATACTTAGCTGATTGACACCCTTGGAGGAGGGTAAGAGATAGTTAATCAATGAATAGCAAATTCAAAAACAAAAAAAGGGAAAACAACTTTGTTGGTAGGTACTAAAAATAAATTTAATCTACCTTGATTCCTACTTATTGGGCAGAAGACTTCATGAGAACTGTCTATGAGTCTGCTTGCCTCGAGAGTTCCAGTGAGGATGGAGACCTACACTGAGAACCCTTCTGGATCATGTCAATGGGGCGAGCCCGCTTACTCGACAGAGCCTTATTTGGATCATACCAATGGGGCCTATCCCACCTTACATGGTAGAGCCTTCACCTTTGTCGTATCAACGGGGACTAACCCTCTTACAAGACAGAGCCTAGGTCCAGAACATTACAAGGAGCATGAAAACAACCAATCTCGACCACCTGACCACACTACTTTGTTGGTTATACACTACGAATTGAAAATGGTACTTTTTCCTGACCACTTTTCAATCGACCATAAAAACAACACCACAAGATTAAAATCCCTAATCTATCTAAACTAAGCTAGATTGGTTTCAGCCCCCTGTCCCAGCACCGAATCCGCAGACACGTAAGGTCCGAGAGAGAAGCACTTATCATAAGTCACACGTACATCTCTCAAATAGTTAGACGCAAACACAGAATTGCATCTCCAATATGTGGAATCCAATTAAATCGTTTAACGACATATGCTTGTGGAAAGCTAATGAGGTTGCTACGGCTCTGACTCATGTGCTTTCACTTTCACGCTGCCGAGGTATTCCTCTTCACAGGCAACATGTGCTTCTTTAATAGTTTCTCTGATAAAGAATGCCTGTGCATTCTTTGACATCGTTCTTCTCGGATCTCTTACCGAGCACCAAAGGCTCTCTGAGTTCCTCCCATTTGTTTTTTCCTCTCTAGATAGAACTTGAGGCTCCTTACCGGACACAAAGTTCTCTCTATTTCTGTCCCTACCAGGGAAGTCAATCCTTTAACTTCAAACGTCCTTGGCCAAGGCTTAGAAGGATTCTCATTTTTGCTAAAAATAGGGGGTTAAATGAACACACTGCAGAATCCTTTGTCTGAAGACCCACTGTGCCTTCTAAAGCCTCCTGGAGTTCACTAATCCTTTTAGCTGATGCTAATGCAAAGAGAAAAAATTGATTTTTCTAGTCAAGTCTCTGAACGTTTGAGTTATTGGAGGTTCAAATTTCTTTGACATGAGAAACCTCAGTACCACATCCAGGTTCCAGCTGGGTGTTTCTGGCTGTCTTGGACTTCGAAGTCTCAAATGATTTAATCAAATCGTGTAAATCTTTGTCATCTGTGATGTTTAGCCCTGTATGTCTAAACACCAAGGAAAGCATACTTTTATAACCTTTTATAGTCGAGACTGGCAAGGTTACATTTTAGTCTCAAATATAAGAGGAAATCTGCTATTTCCGTCACAGAGGTACTGGAAGAGGATACATTCTGATTCCTGGCCCACCTTCGGAACACTTACCCACTTCTGACTGGTACAACGAGTATCGTTGACGGCCTCCTGGCCCTTGCAATTGCCTTTGCAGCAGCGCGTGAAAATCCCTTCGCTCGACGAGTCCTTCGACAGTCTGAAGGCAGTCAGACCGAGCGCGGGGAGGTTTTTGTGGTATCTGTCGAAGTGGGGCTGTCTGAGAAGATCGTTCCGTAAAGGAAGGTACCTTGGAAAATCTATCATCCATTCCAGTACCTCTGTGAACCACTCTTGAGCTGGCCAAAATGGGGCGATTAGGGTCAATTTTACTCCTTTCGTCAGAACAAACTTCCTTATTACGTTTCCTCTATGATCTTGAAAGGAGGAAAAGAAAAAGCGTAGCCGTCTATTCCTTCCCAATTTAGGAGTAGGCGTCTATCGCTACTGCTCTTGGATCTGAAATCGGAGAGCAGTAGTTCTCCAGCCTGGCATTCCAATGAGTTGCAAACAGGTCTATGTTTGACCTTCCCCAAAGGTTCCAAATTTGATTGCAGACCCTGAGTGTAGTCCACTCCGTGGGAAATGACTTGATCTCTCCTGCTCAACAAGTCTGCTCTGACGTTTTTCTCGCCTTGTATAAACCTCGTCAAGAGTGTGATGTTCCGTTCCTTTGACCATAGAAGAAGCGCCTTTCGCCTTCTTGTACAGTGAGCGGGAGTGAGTCCCCCCCATGTTTCCTTATGTAGGCTAGAGCTGTCGTGTTGTCGGAATTTACCTGCAACACTGAGTTTGCGACTTGGGCTTCCATTGCCTGAGAGCCAGATGCACCCGCCACTAACTCTTTCTCGTTGATGTGCCAGGGACACCTGTTCCCCACTCCAGGTGCCTGACACTTCTCTCGGGCCCAACGTCGCCCCCCATCCCGTCTACGATGCGTCTGTAAACAACACTAGGGAGGGGTTCGGTAACTGCAGCGATAGTCCCTCGTTCAGTCTGACTGGTTCTAACAACCAGCTGAGGTTTTTCGTTTATCTCTCTGGACAGAGGAAAAGATTCCCACAGATCCTGATTCTTCTGGTCCCAATTCTCCTTCAAGAAGAATTGAAGAGGTCTTATGTGAAGCCTCCCTAGAGAAACGAACTGTTCCAAAGAGGAGAGGGAGTCCCCAGAAGGACTCATCCATTCCCTCGCGGTACATTGTTCTTTCTCTAGGAGGTCTTCACTTTTAGAATGCACCGTTCCTGTCTTTCTTCTGCGGACGGAAACACTTGAAAACCCCGAGAATCCATCAGAATCCCCAGATAGGACAATGCTTTGCTGGGGATCCATCTGGGATTTCCCAAGGTTCACTAACAGTCCCAGAGACTGAGTCAAGTCCAACGTTGATCTTAGGTCCTCCAGACACTGATCCCTGGATTGCGAGCGAATCAACCAATCGTCGAGATACAGCGATATCCTTATTCCTTTTAAAATGCAGCCAATGTGCTACATTTTTCATCAATCCGTGAAAACTTGGGGAGCTGTGGAAAGACCGAAACAAAGGGTCGCGAAACTGATATACTTGGCCCTGTATCATGAATCTTAGATACCTTCTGGACGAGGGATGGATGGGTACATGAAAGTAGGCATCTTGGAGATCCAATGACACCATCCAATCTCCTTTTTCTCAGCGCTGAAAGAGAAACTGACGACGTCGTCTCCATCGTGAACGTGTTTTGATCACAAAGTGATTCAGAGCGCTTACGTCCAGCACTGGTCTCCACTCCCCGGAGGCTTTTGGTACCAGAAAGAGACGATTGTAAAATCCTGGTGAATTGTCTAACACCTTTTCTATCGCCTTCTTTTCTAGCATCTGTTGCACCAGATGTAATAGTGCTTGGTTTTTTAAAGGATCTCTGTATCTTGCCGCTAACTCCCTTGGAGTGGAAGTTAAGGGCGGTTTTTCCCTGAAGGGATCAGGTATCCTCTCTCGAGGATCGAGAGGGACCAGTTGTCCGCCCCTCTCTGAGCCCAGACTTTCGAGAACCTCAAAAGTCTGGCTCCTACTGGAGTCTGGAGGGACTCCTGTCTCACTGCGGCTTCGAGATGGCCTTCGAGAAGATCTTCCTCTCTTGAACGGCCTTCTACTCTTAGTTTGCGGGTCTTGAGGTTGTTCTTCCTCGAAAGGGCTGTTGGAACGACACCTTATTCGCTGTTCCCTCTCTCTTAGCCATCGGCACCGCCGGTTTAAGCCTCTTGGCGGACTGAGCAAGAAGATCCTGCGTAGCTTTCTCCGACAGTGATCTGGAAATGTCCCTCACTGTCTCCCTGAGGAAAAAGGTATTCCGAGAGCGGAGAAAAAAGCAAAGAGGATCTCTGCAATGGCGAAACAGACTTGGAGAGGAACGAGCTATAAACAGATCCTCTTTTTGAGCACTCCTGCCCAAAGAGAGATGCTACTTCTGTGGATCCATCCATGACTGCCTTGTCCAAACATGAAAGGACACTTGATAGCACCTCCATAGTCACGAAAAACTCCGGATCATTGCGCTCTTTTTGCTAGAGCTCCTAAGGCCCAATCCATGAAGTGAAGACTTCAAGTGTGCGAAATAGACCCTTGAGTAAATGGTCCATCTCGCACATTCCCAAGACGCTTTAGCCGACAGTAGAGAGCGTCTTCTAGAAGATTCTACTAAAGCAGAAAAATCCGCGTTTTGCAGAACGCCGGAAGGCCTAACCCCATGGGTTCCTTCGTGTCGTACCAGACACCCGGCTTACCTGTCAATCTAGACGGAGGACACAAAAACACCGTCTTACCTGCCTCCTTCTTAACCAGGAGCCAGTTCTCCAGATTCTTGATGGCCTTCCTCATAGAAAGGGTTGGGCCGCATCTTGACAAAAGAAGGGGAGTTTTGCCAACTTCGTACTTGATAGCAAAGATCCCGGAGAAGGAGGATCAGCTGAACAAAGAGAGTCCCCAAAACTCCTGAAGAAGTAATGCAGAAAGTCTCTTATAATCAGAGACTCCTACTTCTTTCGTCTCTTCCTCCTCCGAGACTTCCTCCAAAGTTACATTAGGAGAGGGAGACTTCTTCGGTGTAAGAAGTCCTGGCCGGTATGTGACTCTTATCCTTCAATAAGAGCTCGTCCGAAGGAGCCGTCCGTTCAATCCCCGAGATCTGTTTCCTCGGTAAAGAACAAAAGTCCGCTCTACTTCTCTCCCTAGGTTCTTGATACCTACTAGGCGAGGATCGAGAGGATCGAGAGCCTGAGTTATTAGGCTCTTGGCGCCTATCCGGAGAAAAACTCGTTTCCATTCTCGAGCGCCTACTATGAGTAGGGCGCGAATCCAAAGTCAGGATCCTTTCAGGCTCTTGGTGCCTGTGAGGAGAGGCGCTTGCGCCTACTCTCTGTAACTCTTAGGAGTAGGGAGAGCGCCTGACAGAAGGCTCCTTTCAGGCTCCTGAATCTTACGAGGAGAGGCGTCAGAGCCTACTCCTGATCTACCAGGATTAGGGCGCAAATCCTTGGAAAGGCTCTTTTTAGGGGCTCTTGCTGCCTTTGAGGGGAAGCGCTTGCGGCCTACTCTTGATCGTCTACAGGAGTATGGTGCAAATCCTCGATTAGGCTCCTTTCAGGCTCTCGAAGCCTGCTAGGAGAACGGTAAGCGTCCGTTCTATATACTCTTCCAGGAGTAGGGCGGCGAACCCTGTTTAGGTTCTTCGTAGACTCTTGGAACCTACTAGGAGAAGCGCTTGACTCCCTCGAAGAAAGTCTACCATAAGGTCTTGAGTAACTTAACGAGACTCGATCATCCAGTCGTCCTCTCGAACGTTGGCGCCTTCTAGACTCATCCTTAGAAGGAGAGCCTTTCTCGCTTCTATCTCTCTTATTAGAGCGTTCTCGTCCTTTTCTACCACTTGCAGAGGAGATCCTACTCCTCGGAGATCGTTCGACAGATACGAACCGATCGTCTTCTCGCAAGGAGACTCCTTCCTGCCGTGCGCTATGACTCCTAGCTTCCGAGCTTCTACGAGGAGAATACCATCTTCCCTGCCTCGACGAAGTTCCAAAGGAGTCGTCTACTCTAGGAGGCGAATAGGCTCTTACTGGAGAAGATCGTCTATCATACTCCTCTTTCCTAACAGTCTCTGAATGGAAGAAGAGGCGTCCTTCCTGCGAGCAGGCTCCTTGCGCCCTACTAGTCGAAAGCGAGCTATAACGAAGAGAGATTCTCTTGGAGATCCACAGGAATCTCTTAGTAGATGACCGAATCCCTTCTGGAGAGGATTCCGGATCCTTCATAGCCTTCTTAGGCGCAGGAGAATACTCCGGAAAAGGCTCCGGGCTGGAGTCTAGAGCGCCTACTCCTGGAGGTTTCCAGGCTCTCTTGAGAGGCGCGATTTGTAAGAAGAGCTCCAATCCTCGGTTAGGAGAGGACGAATCAGAGTCGGAAAAACACTTTCCTAAGAGGCTTTTCCTATAGCTCTCTATAGCAGCCTGGGACGAGTCTACAGGACCTGCTGAGGGACGCCTGACCGTTGGGGATACTCTACATCCCCCTTGCGGCTTTCGACATTCCTCCTCCCTTGGGCATGGGAGTCTGAAAGAGGTCTAGGCCTAGGAGCGATGCGGAGTCGGTCAGACGCCCCTCCACTGCACTGGGGACACTGCATTATCACTAGACACTTCACCCTTACCTTGATTCATATCCCGCAATTGCTGTTGCAAATTGCGGATTGAAGCTTCCACAGCGGCTCTCTCGACAGACACATCTGCGGGTTCGCTGCGGGGGGAAGGAGCTGAAACCAAAAAGGAAGATGGCGAAGCTACTACAGGGTTAGAAATACTATCCTGTTCCGCAGAACAGGATCTACTGAACTTCTAGCTGAAGCTTTTCTAATCCTATCCTTTTCTAACTTTCTAACATACGAAGTTAGTTCTTTCCATTGTAATTCAGTTAAGTTCTCACATACATCACACGTATCCTTAACCGAACAATCCCTCCCCCTACATTTTACACAAACAGTGTGAGGGTCCAAAGTAGCCTTAGGCAACCTCACCTTGCATCCCTCATTTACACATACTCTAAACAGAGTTCCAGGTGTTAACTCGGACATAATTACTAACACAAAGCGTATGCCAACAACCAAAGATCAAATACTTCCCAAATATCCTCGGCGAAGCAAGCAAGAAATTCTAATCAAGGAGCTAACAACAAAGTTGTTGTCAGCACGGCGACAGAAAAATTTCTGTCAGAAAACGGGAATGATTCCTATTACGCCACCCAGCGGCGGTAGGGGGTGTGATCACCTGACCTACCTGAGCGTGTGCCGCGAGTTTGAATTCTGTCGGGCGTCGGAGACATAAGCTAAGTATATATCTGCCGGGTAAGTTGCATGTGTAAAAGTAGTAGATATGGAGGTGAGAAATAATGACAAAGAGGATAGATGGAGACCTCACCTGATAACAGTTCCTGAAGAGAGAGAGCACAGAATAAGAGTACCAACTTCATTTAACACCTACTCCCAAGAAGGGACAGTTGTACATACTACTGTTAATGATGATAGATCCAAAGGTCTTGGAAATGAAGTTCTAAAACTGCACCCTTCTCAACTTCAATGGTAATTGTTGCCAAAGTATTTCTTTCCCTCACTCCTTTCATAATGGTACAACAGGTCTGGACAAAAGTATCCTTGAATTGTTGTGCTTGCCTTAATACATAAAAAAAATTCTTTTTGGAATATATTACCAAAACATAGGGTATACTAAATGATACTTGATTATGAAATCATTTGTAACCTTTATAATTTGGTAGAGCAAATGACATTTCCTCCAAAAACTCAGGTTGGTAACCAGTGATCCTTGAGTCATGTTACCCAGATATGACTCAAGGATCACTTGTTACGAACAAGAAAACTACACTCAAGCTGATCAATAATGAATGCTATGAAACTAAGTGTCCAATGTCAACGATACAGTCAAATGAGCATCCAAGAAGTTCTCAATCATGAACTTAGCCCCTCTTCCAATTGTTTTGCAATTACCCTACCTACCCAACTTGTTTGACCTATTAGGCACGATTATGCAAGGACAATGGATCCACAGTTGCCAGTAACATGCTTCAAAATAAGTTTTGTCTGTTTTGACAAAGCAATGATCTGTCAGAACCTCAAAATGACAATGGTGGCTCCTTGTAGCCACATGCTGAGTGATTTCCCAATCTTCTGGCTCTACTGACAGAGGCAGAGAGAGACTGCCCTTTGGCACAATCTCCTTTGCCAACTGCACATCGAGACATTGCTGGGACTGCTACTCATGAGCACTGCTTTTTGTAAGATGTTTTGTATTTTTATACAGTCACCTCTCAAAATGCGTTATTTAAACATATTTTTCCCATAAGAAATAACAGTAATAAGGGGAGTTACATTCCTGGACTTGAGGAACTCTGCACTTTTTTTTGCTTAGTACAACCAAATTAGATAACAGTAACATCTGTTTGGCTTGTATTTCAACCATCATACGATAGTAAACAATTACTGTAGTTATGTTGTAAACGATGTTATGTACAATAGGACTAAGAAATTTTTATATAATATCTTTATTTCCTATAGATCAAAGATCAGCAAGGAAATATGTTCTTAGATTTAAACCAAGTTGTCGCTGAAACAGAGAAAGCTATTCAAGTTGCTAATGACTATTACTATGCATCGGCAACAATGATAAAACTCCTCAAATACAACCGTATATAAAATCGACAGAAAATCATTTTAATCAACACTACTCGGCTTGAAGCAACAAATTTTAATGTGATTTTCACACCAATAAAAGTAAATAACGTAAGGCTCGTATTATGATGAAATCAAGTGAAAACAGCGAACGGAATAACTTTTTTTTTCTTTTTTTTTTGCAATAGACATGCTCCCAATGCAATCTGCATAGTTCAACTTAAAAGCTCATTATATAACGAAAAATTACCTTGTCTCATATAAGTAAAGTATATCTAGATACTCATTTCTGCTAACTAGAGGCAAGAAAATTCCCACGGAATTGAGTTAAATATGGCAAAATAAACTCGTATTTGCCATCAGCTGATTTCCAAACCAAAACATTGACTGCTGCTATGTTATTATTTTATAATAATACAATAATATGAGAATACATACAATATTGTTGGATAACAATGAAGTAACGTATAACTTTTTAATAGATTTGTGGAAAAGATGCATAGTCATTATGTTTGTAATTATATGCAGCCAACAGAAGCCTGAAATCGCTCAATTATGCTGATGTCGGGACGAAGCTGATTCTCGTTTTGTGTCCATTTTTGTTTTTTACTGGATTATCATAAGCCAATATGCACTGAACCTAGAGATGTAAAGATGATACTGATTACTCTAGTGTAGAATAGGCTAGGTATATTTGAGTTATGATTTTTCCAACAAACGATGGTTTTTTTTGGGAACCTAACCCCATCGTAAGTAGGAGAATACCTGTATTAACCCTTAAACGCTGAGCCGGTATTTCTGAGTATCTCCCATATGCCGGCGGCGTTCGCGAGTGAGTGCCGAAGCAGAATTTTTTTTTTTTTTTTTTTCAAAAAATCACAGCACACTTAATTTTCAAGATTAACAGTTCATTTCTGGGCTCAGTTCATGTCGGCCTGTGAAATAATCCTTAAGTTCATTATTTCTAGGTAAATGACCTAATAAATACCAGAGAAAAAATAAAATCAAGAAGATGTCAGTATAACTGACTCGCTCACTCTATAAAAGAAGTGTTGGTATGGTAACAGGGGCGAGTAAGACCACTACCACGAACCACTTGCCATTTAGAACTTCCCACATCAAAATCCCCCACCTGAGAGAGCCGATCCCAAAGGGTGATGCGCCCGCTACTACTACTAATACCGACGCCAAGCGGAGTGCAGCGCCTCTAGTGGCCATCCTTTTATCTTAGCACTTCGCATACACACGCGTTTTTTCTCACTTGTGTTGTGATCGCTTTTTTTGGATTTTCTCCAAGATGGAACGCGCTGCTATCGCCACGGCTAAGTTAAGTGCCCGAAAGGTTAAATTTTTGTATTTTTGTCTTCCAGGGACCAGTATTTTCCGTTTTTTAGGTTATATACGGTCACCCGGTTGACTCGTGGCGGCCATGAGCCGCCTCGTGTTGTTAAGATTTCCCAGTCTTCCATACTGGGACGTCTTTCTTCCTTTCATGGACTCTTATTTTGCGTTCATCTTCTTAATTACATCGTATTTTAGAATTTAGGATCCACAGCCCATACCTTGTTACCCAGTTACCTCTTTGGTTTTGGTATTTAGGGCTAAACTGTGCTTCCCCTAGTCCAGCATCCCAGCTTTTGCTCTTCATCGGCTACGGCTGGCTCCGAGTAGTCGACTGGTCTTCGGATCGGTTCGCCTTCTCCTGGACTCCTGTCTCTCCTTACTCGACTGTGTTGCCTTCCATTCTTTTACAAGTTATTTATTTATTTAGTATTATATTATTCAAGTGTTATTTTATTGTATTAGGCTAGCTTTAGGCGCCCAGTACCTAGGTTTCTTCCTTGTGTTCATCCACTCTTGGTACAGTTGGGTTCATGTGGTCTCTGCCTAGTGGTTGTGTTGCTACCGCACCTTGGTCCACCCTCGATCACGTGTCCCTCTGGGCGCCTTACCCACTCCCTTCCTTCCCTTCCGCGCGGTAAGGGAGGGGTCTGGCCGGGCTCTCCTCGGTTTTCATGACAACCATTATAGCCTCCCTCCCTCTATCTCAGAGGGGGGCTCTAGGAAGTCCTGGTCAGCTGGGAGTCTGTGTGACCATTTATAGTCTCGGGTACCGGGGTATCCGATGTGTAAGGGGGTTGGGGTTGGCCACCCCTCCCCCCGGTCGCCTCGGCCCTCTCCGGTGTTCTCATTCGCTCTCCCCACACCCCGTTTCTCCCACGACGGACGGAGCCCCTGCTCACTAGCCGGGGCCCCTTCGGTTGTCTGAATGTTACTGGCTCCGCCAGCCGCCGGGGTAGGGGTCTACTAGTTGTCTCAAAAGCTTCCCTACTACTACCGTTTTTCCGCTATCGGAGGGGAGCTTGCTTACTTACCCAGGCACTCCTCTAGTAGTCGGAAGGAAGGCATGTCTTACTCTCTGTTGTAGTATACATGCCCCCTTTTTATATATTATTATTGTTGTTTCCTTATCATTAACTGCCTCCGCCGTTCTCCGTCGTGGTTTTTCCTTCTCTTGGCTTTCTCACCACTCCTGGTTGCTCTCCTTCTCCGTCCCCGGTGTACGCCGGAGACCCCAACCAGACCGCCCTACAAAACCACCACGTATTGCCCGTAGAAGGCTAGTTTTACTTTAACTTGCATACTCCGGCATGCAACGGAGTTCATGTTAGGCTGTAAGTGTGTATTCTCGATACTCGTGTATCCTTCCACTTACAGGCTACCAATTGCCAGGAACCAGAATGCAATGCAGTCCTCCATGACCCCTGTGGCCACGAGGAGTGTAGGACCCACGCCCCGTGCGCCACTACCCACGGCGAACTGATCGTCTGGCACCACGAAGCATGTACCATATGCTTTTGGATGGGGTAAGTAGGTTGCTGGATAAATTTTCTTACCATCAAATATCTAATGTCTTAGTTTTATGTCTTAATTGTAAGCTATAATTCTGCCGTTAGAGGCTTCATCGGTCCTCTCTTTCAGGCTGCCGCCGTCAAGGAAGTCGCCCTAGCAACCCTGAAGGCTTGGGTAGGCGGCTTTGGCAAGAACGCCGCCAAGGGACAGCCATACATCCTCGATAAGAAGTTGGCTGTCCAGATCTTCCCAGGAGGGAAAGCGACAGGGTATGTGGACCCCGCCACAGCAGCCCCAGTCATAGCCTCTATTCAGCGTGAGGTACAGCAGGCCTTCGGGAGTGTATCGACTCAGGAAACAGTGCCGGACGTCGCCACCTTGGACATCAATATTGAGCCAATGGCGGTAGGTGTTGAGGATTTGTTGGTCGAGGTAGGTACTTCGGGCGCCCAAGGGCTTCCTTTGGGCGCACCTGGATCTTCTTCTCCTGTTCCTTCCTCTTCTTCCTTCCAAGGCTTCACGGGATTTGAAATACCTACTCCTTCGCCTGCTGCTTCTGTGCCCCTGAAAGTGAAGGGACACAGAGCAAAAGACCCTCCAGAAGACGACACCCAAAAAGTCATCGTCTTCTTCCTCACGTAAGTCTTCGGCATCCTACTCCGGAGCAGTGAAGGCGAAGTCCGACTCTTCACATTCAAGAGGGTCAAGAAGCAAGGCTTCTAAGGAGAAGGTCCGAGCTCCGACCGAGCCAGTACTGTCTCCGCTCCGGTGACTCCTGCCTGGATCGTGGCACCTAGTGCCTTCGATCCCACCACCTTCTCGGCAGGAGTCTTACAACAAGTAGGAGAGATGGTTGGTTCGCTTGGGACGAGATTTGAGCAAATGTTTGCTCAACTCTCCAGCAGCATCAACCAGTCTGGCCAATCGATTCAGGATCTCTCTAATCGTGTTCTGGAACACGATAATCGCTTCGCTGGCCTGAACCAGGCTCCTCAGGCTAACTTCCCGGTAGGGGGTACTGGTCTGGTCCAGTTACCACCTTATGAATCTCTTCCGGCCTTTTCTATGAACAATCCTTGGAGGGTAGCAGCCTATGCTCCCTTCAAGGATGGTATGATCTCCATTCCGGAGTGTGGAACAAGAAGGATTGAGGACTTCGAGTTCTACCCCGCCGGATTGACTCAGCCTTTCATAGGATATGCCAGGCTAACGCAAACAGCGCTCAATAGGGAAGACAAGATCCCTAGAGAGACTGTTCTGTACACCAGGGATCACGCCCAAAGAAAGTGGGTTCACTGCCTGGAGGATTGGGATTGTTCAAATACCAAACTCCAGGCCTTCAAGTCCCTTCACCATCTTTGCCACAGAGGAGGAGGCTTCACTCCCCTTTACGACAAAGATGGTGGAGACGACTCTTCATGCTGTGCTGAAGGACGAACCCATTCCGCAGCTAAGGGAAGCAGAGCCAACATCTCCTTCTCTTCCCTGCGTTTGGGGAACTATGGGAGAACCTGCCAGCCACTTTTACAGTGGGAAAGCTAAAACCGGACTGTGCCATGGAGCAGTTCGGTGAAAAGCTTCCTAGACTGCCTGATAGCCTTATTCAGGCAGAATTTGATGCACGGACTAGGCTAGGGAGATCACTTAACTCCCTAGTCATTACGGAGATGGCTGCTCTCTCTTACGCGACGGAGCCTTTGTTCAAGATCCTCGCTAAGTCTCAACTTCAGTCGGTCCAGGCAGACGCTTTCGACTTCTTCACGGCTAGGAGAAACTGTCGTAAGCATGTGTTGCAAGAAGCCACCATTCGACACGAACCGAATAGGCTTCTTGCTTCCAACATGTGGGGTGCGGACCTGTTCCCAGAATCTTCTGTGAATGAGGTGCACCACGAGGCTTCAAGGCTTAACCAAAGCCTTAGAGCTAGGTGGGGTATCTCATCCAAGAGGAAGCAGGAGAACCCACCCTCTTCTGGTAAAAAGCTGAAGAAAACCAAAAGGTTGGTTCCAGCCATACCAGAAGCACCAGTCAACAGCAGCACTTTGTCCAGGCCGTTCCAGTTCCCCACAAGCGGGTCAGCCTTCGACATCGAAAGCAGAACCAGCCCATCCTCCTGCTATCCCCTCGGAACCAGCCCTCAACTCGTACACCGTCTCGCCGGCTTTCAACTCCATGTTATGAAAACCAAGCATTCCTACCTTTAATAGGTTCTCGAGGGGAAGCAGGGCGAGAGGCAACTTTCGTCAGCGAGGTTCGGGAAGAGCTGCAAGCAGGGGTAAGCACTTCAGAGGAGGACGTGGAGGTCATCCCGCACAGCAGCAGTGAGACTCCCCAGGTAGGAGGGAGGCTGTTCCTCTTCCGTAACAGGTGGGGGTTCAGCAAATGGGCACAGAGTATCGTGTCCAAAGGATTAGGTTGGAGTTGAATCAAAGATCCCCCACCAACCAAATCATTTCTCCAAGTGCCATCAAAGGAGTTGACAGATTATGCGGAGGAGCTCCTTCAGAAAGGAGTTGTGGCGAGAGTCAAGCATCTAAAATTTCAAGGGCGCTTGTTCAGCGTGCCAAAGAAAGGCTCATCAAAAAGAAGAGTAATCTTAGACTTGTCCAGCTAAATCTCTTTCATCCTGCGACAAGTTCAAAATGCCTGACCATCTCGCAGGTATGGACCTTACTTCCCCGTGGGGCCGTCACCACCTCTATCGATCTTACAGACGCATACTATCATATCCCCATCGCGAGACACTTCCGCCCATACCTAGGTTTCAAACTAGGAGACTAGGCATTCTCTTTCAAAGTGATGCCCTTCGGACTGAATGTAGCCCCCAGGGTATTCACGAAAATAGCGGAAGTAGTAGTTCAACAACTGAGATCACAAGGGATAATGGTAGTAGCGTACCTTGACGATTGGCTGATCTGGGCACCAACCGTCGAGGAATGTCTCAAAGCCACAAAGAAAGTAGTTCAATTCCTGGAACATCTGGGGTTCCAGATAAACAAAACGAAATCCAGATTCACTCCGGAGACTCGTTTCCAATGGCTAGGCATCCAATGGGATTTATCCTCCCATAATCTGTCAATCCCGGTGATCAAGAGGAAAGAAATAGCCAAGTCAGTGAGGCAATTTCTCAAGAACAAACAGGCTTCAAGGAGAAACCAGGAAAGAATCCTACGTTCCCTTCAGTTTGCCTCAGTGACGGACGTCCTTTTGAAAGCAAGACTGAAAGATATAAATCGAGTTTGGCGCTCAAGAGCAAATGTCAAATCTCGAGACATGTTGTCAGTGATTCCACAAATCCTTCGCAACCAGCTTCGTCCATGGTCGAAGGTAAAGAATCTTTCCAAGACAGTCCCCCTTCAACATCCTCCTCCAGCGTTAACGATTCACACAGACACCTCCCTAACCAGTTGGGGAGGATACTCTCAATTCAAGCAAGTTCAGGGGACTTGGTCCGCTCAGTTTCGCCAGCTCCACATAAATGTGCTGGAGGCAATGGCAGTTTTTCTTACCCTAAAGAAGCTCCTTCCTCCAAAGAAGTCTCATCTATGGCTAGTTTTGGACAGTGCAGTAGTAGTTCACTGCATCAACAAGGGGAGGATCCAAATCCAAACACGTGAATCATGTCATGATAGCCATTTTCGCTCTAGCGAACAAGTACAAATGACACCTATCATCCACCCACTTGACAGGGGTAAGGAATGTTATAGCGGACGCCTTGTCCCGTTCAGTCCCTCTGGAATCAGAATGGTCTCTAGACGTCAAGTCGTTCCAGTGGATATGCCGGAGAGTACCAGGTCTCCAAGTAGATCTTTTCGCCTCACAAGCGAACCACAAGCTCCCTTGCTATGTGGCCCCCAACCTGGACCCTCTGGCTTATGCCACGGACGCCTTGTCGATAGATTGGAATACAGTGGAGAAAAGATCTAATCTTTCCTCCAGTGAATCTTCTCTTGAAAGTTCTGAGCAAACTGAGACTTTCAAAAGGTCAAGTAGCCCTGATTGCTCCAGATTGGCCAAGAGCAACTGGTACCCCCTGCTTCTAGAGTTGGGTCTCCGACCTCAACGGATTCCCAACCCCAAGCTATCGCAATCAGTACAAATGAGGACTGTGTTCGCTTCCTCAGGAATACTCCAGACCCTAACTTTATGGACTTCATGAAGTTTGCGGCTAAAAAAGATGCTAATATTGATCCCAAAAACATCCTCTTTCTAGAATCAGATAAGAGGGAATCAACTATAAGACAGTATGACTCTGCCGTCAAAAAGTTGGCATCTTTCTGAAAGGAAAAAACACAGACACTACAACCATGACAATTAACTTAGCCAATATTTTCTTTTTCTTTTTCAGATCTTTGTTTGAAAAAAGGCCTAGCAGGCTAGCTAGCACAATTACCACTAATAAATCAGTTTTGAAGAAAATCTTTCAGTTGGGGTTTTCAAATAGACTTAACAGAATCCTACTTTATGTCTATTCCCCAAAGCCTGTGCTAGACTTAGACCTTCTGAAAGGCCTACTCAGTTTCATTTGGTTTTTAAATGATGTCTCAAACTAGCCTCGGACACTGACAACTCGTCTTGACACACTTATAATGCTACTTAGAAAGACGTTATTCTTATTAAGCCTGGCCTCAGGGGCCAGAATTCAGAACTGTCGGCTCTATCCAGAGATACGGGTCATGTAGAAGTTTCTCCCTTCAAGGAGAAGTTTTGCTTTCCCCGGATCGCAGTTTCTTAGCTAAAAATGAGGATCCTTCTGGCAAGGTGGGCTCCTTGGAAAAGTCATTCCTTCCTTCCAAAGATCCCTCCTTTGTCCAGTATTGACCTTAAGAGCCTTTCTGTCTCGGACATCCTCTAGATCCTCAGGCCCTCGTTTATGAGGGAAAGAGGTGGCACCTTATCAGTTAAAGGAATCAGACAGCAGATCCTTTACTTCATTAAGCAAGCCAACCCTGAATCATTTCCAAAAGCACATGATATCAGGGCAGTAGCTACTTCGATTAATTATTTCCAGCATATGAATTTTGAGGATTCCTTAAGAAATATCTAGGACTGGAAATGGAAATCACCCGACAGTCTTCAAACGTCATTACCTGAAGTCCTTGGAATCATTAAAATTTTCAGCAGTAGCAGCGGGAAACATAGTTTCCCCTGACTCTGCACAGTAGTTGTAGTTAAAAAGATCCAGGTCTCCTTTCTACCTACCTTGTCCAACATGCCTCACCCTACTGCTATGCTCTACGTGGTCCTCTAGCCTTAGCCGCTAGGTTGATTTTGGTGGACTGCCCCTTATTTTTTCGCTAGGGGCATCCACATTCTGTACATATAAATGTGCTTCAGTGTTTCTACCCTTATTTTTATGCTAGGGTAGAATACAATGGCTTTTGTATATTTTGTAAATATTAAATTAGTTTTAGTGAATCTCCTTAAATACTTATTTTGTTACCATTGTACTAAACTGTGCTTTTCATTGATTAATTTAAGCTAGTTTTAAGTACCTTCATATTATAATCTTGTAACTTGACCTTGAATTCACTTATATTATAGTCTAAATTTATTTTATTTTATTGTTTCATTTAGACCCTCCATTGTAATCTTGGCTGTTTCTCTGGTACTATTTCACAGGCCGACACGAACTGAGCCCAGAAAAGGGATTTTGACGAAGGAAAAATCTATTTCTGGGTGATTGATTCGTGTCGCCCTGTGAAACCCACCCCTTTTTCTCTTACCCACCCTGCAGGCCAAGATGGACATCTTTATAAAAGGATGGCCACTAGAGGCGCTGCACTCCGCTTGGCGTCGGTATTAGTAGTAGTAGCGGGCGCATCACCATTTGGGATCGGCTCTCTCAGGTGGGGGATTTTGATGTGGGAAGTTCTAAATGGCAAGTGGTTCGTGGTAGTGGTCTCACTCGCCCGTTAACCATACGACACTTCTTTTATAGAGTGAGCGAGTCAGTTATACTGACATCTTCTTGATTTTATTTTTTCTCTGGTATTTATTAGGTTATTTACCTAGAAATAATGAACTTAAGGATTATTTCACAGGGCGACACGAACCAATCACCCAGAAATAGATTTTTCCTTCGTCAAAATCCCTTTTTTGGCTCCTTTTTTTGTCATTGCCTGGAGTTTAGTATGCAACCACCAGAAATGAAAAAAATATCATTATCATATATAAATATTGGAATACGTATATGACAGCGTGAAAAAAAAAATTCATATACACTGGTACCTCGAGATACGAAATTAATCCATTCCGAGTCGGCCTTCGTATCATGAGTTTTTCGTATCTTGAACTGCATTTTACATGTAAAATGCCTTATCTGTTCCAAGCCCTAAAAAACACCCCAGTAAATTATATTTCCAGGCCTAAAACACATGTTCTAGGGTTACGACGGAAGAAATATGACTCCAAAAAGGCAAAATACTGTACATACTTGAGTAATATTCAACTGCATGTAATGTTCAACACCATTTTTACTGCATATATTAGGACTTTAGTATATGTCCCTTAGCAATAAGCCTAGCCTATGTTAGCAGTTGCTACTGTAGCCTAGTCTATGATTCTGACATCTAAACCTAAGAAGCTAAAAGCTTAGAATATGCCAATAAAATGTATAAATAATCAGTATGTACTAATTTCAAATAATTATTAATTAATCATTAACTATAATACACAAACAAACAAAAAAAACCTTCCAATCATTTGTTTACATTCAGCTCTTACCCGTCTTACGAGTACCGAACGATCGTCAAGCAATCACTTTTCCTAGGACACAGTAAGCCATAAATTTTCATTAGTATCTCTCTTCAACTAATGAAACTACCAAACAGTATAATAACCATTCATTTCTATGTTTTCATAATGCATTGCATGAATAAATTTTTCAATTTACAGCATCCTTTTACCAATAGAATACATAGAGCACAAGGGGTAGATGCTGACCAGTAGGAAAGCAGGATCTTATGGGGTGACTAGCATCAGGAACCAATGGGAGAGTGGGAGGATGGTGGCGAGTTTACTCAGTTGGCGGGGCGCGAGTTTTAATATTGTTCTCGGTGGTCCGGGCGAATCTCGGGACTTTACAGCAACAACCTTTCGTAACTTGAACTATTTTCGTATGTAGAGCCAAAAAAAATCTTCGTATTTGCTTTCATATCTCGAGTTTTTTGTAAATTGCGCACATTTTCATATATAAAACTTTATGTAACGGCTAATTTAATATGGAGCAAACATTACGACAATCGGACAAAAAAACTTCTGATCTTTTTCGGAAGAGTTACCGCGCGGATGTAAGGAAAATTTTTTTTTTTCATAAATTCACCATAAAATCGAAATATTGTGCTAGAGACTTCCAATTTGTTGCAAAATAAAGGTAAATAATTGAATATTACTAGAATGTAAGAGTTTTAGCTTACAATTGCGTTTTTTTACCATTTCGTTCGAGTCAAAGTTGACCGAAGGTTCATATTTTGGCACTTATCATTATTTATATGAAAATATTTCAAAACTGATAAAAGCTACAACCATGGGTTGTTTTTAGATGTATTCTACATAAAAATGCGCACGTTTTCATATGTAAAACTTTATGTGACGGCTAATATAAAACTGTGCAAACATTATGACAATCAGACGAAAAAATTTAGATTTTTTCGGCAGTTACCACGCTGACGTAGGAAAAAGTTTTTTTCTAAAATTCACCATAAATCGAAATATTGTGCTAGACTTCCAATTTGTTGCAAAATGAAGGTAAATGATTGAGTATTACTAGAATGCAAGTGTTTTAGCTTACAATTGTGGTTTTTGACCATTTCGGTAGAGTCAAAGTTGACCGAAGGTTGAAATTTTGGCACTTATTGTTATTTATATGAAAATATTTCAAAACTGACAAAAGCTACAACCATGGGTTATTTTTTGTTGTATTCTACATGAAACTGCGCACATTTCCACATATAAAGCGCACTTTTCCATATATAAAACTTTATGTAACGGCTAATTTAAAATGGTGCAAATATTACGACAATCGGACGAAAAAATGTATGATTTTCCTGGAGAATTACCGCGCGGACGCAAGGAAAAAGTTTTTTTCATAAATTCACAATAAATCGAAATATTGTGCTAGAGACTTCCAATTTGTTGCAAAATGAAGGTAAATGATGGAATATTACTAGAATATAATAGTTTTAGCTTACAATTGCGTTTTTCTACCATTTCGGTAGGGTCAAAGTTGACCAAAGGTTGAAATTTTGGCACTTATCGTTATTTATATGTAAATATTTCGAAACTGATAAAAGCTACAACCATGAGTTGTTTTTTATTGTATTCTACATGAAATTTTGCACATTTTCATATATAATACTCTATGTAACGGCTAATATAAAATGGAGCAAAAATTATGTCAAAGTGACGAAATAATTTCTGAGATGTGTCGCTGATGCTTATTAGTGCGAGAAGAAAGAAATTCACGCTTGCGCGCCTGGGTAACGATTGTAAACAAAACAACAGCTTGATCTGTGAGCTCCCAGCATCCCCCAAGGTGCGTGATTCAAAAGTTTTTGCCTAGTAGGTCAATAACTATTTTTCCGCGAATTTAAAAAAAAAATGATATTGTTCAGATACAATAAAGTTTTGTACATACTTACCTGGCAGATATATACTTAGCTATAGACTCGGTCTTCGTCCCAACAGAATTTCAAAACTTCGCTGCACACCAGCGCAAGGTAGGTCCAGGTGATCCCCACCATTCCCACCGCTAGGGTGGCGGGATCCCGAACCGTTCCCGTTTTCTAAGACAGATTTTCTCTTCCACCTGTCTCCTGAGGGGAGGATGGGTGGGCCATTAATCGTATATATCTGCCAGGTAAGTATGTACAAACTTTATTGTATCTTAACAATATATTTTTCATATTTTTGTACATTGAAAACTTACCCAGCAGATAGTATACTTAGCTGATTGGCACCCTTGGTGGAGGGTAAGAGACAGCTAAACATAATGATAATACTTAAACTAAATACATTAAAAAACAGGGAAAAAACAACATATGTTCTTGGATATAATAATCCATGGTTCCTACCTGACTGGGCTGAAGACTTCAAAGACTACTGTCTATGAGTTCTGTCTGCCTCAAGAGTCCCCAGCGAGGTATGGACCTATGGCTTAAATAAAAAACTCTTTGGATCGTGTCAATGGTGGGTTAGCCCGCTTACGCGACAGAGCCTACTCTGGATCGTACCAATGGGGGCTGACCCACTTACATGGTAGAGCCGCCTTTACCTTTGTCATATCAATGGGGACTAGCCCTCTTACATGACAGAGTAAGGTTTCTATAACTAAACACAAGGAGCACTGAGCCAATCCCGATCACCTGACCATGTTAGTACTGTTATAACCTATGAATTGCAAGAGGGTCCCCTCTTGTCCCCCCTGACTAATCAACCAATAAAACAACCACAATAAAGAAAAATTTAACACTAAACTAAGTTAAGAAGGATTGAGCCTCAGCTCCTTCTCCCGAGCATTGATCCGCAGAAAACATGCGCTTCCAGAGCAAAGCACTTTTCGTAAGAAATTTTTAAACGTCTCTTAGATAATTGGAGGCGAACACAGAGTTAAACATCTCCAAAACGTTGACTTCTATCAGAGCCTGAAGAGACCAGGTTTTGTGAAAGGCCATTGACGTAGCTATGGCTCTCACTTCATGTGCTCTTACTCTAGAATCTTGAGGTGCTCTTCATCGCAAGTAAGGTGAGCTTCCTTTATTAAATCCTTTATGAAGAACGTTGGGGCATTCTTTGAAATAGATCTTTTAGATCTTTTACAGAGCACCAAAGACTTTCTTCTGTATCTCCTAATAACACTTTTTTTCCTCAGGTAGAACTTGAGTGCCCTGACTGGACACAAAGTCCTCTCTAGTTCTTTTCCTGTTAGTGAAGAAAGTCCTTTTACCTCAAAGCTTCTAGGCCATGGTTTTGAGGGATTTTAGTTTTTGCGCTAGAAAAAGTGGTTTAAAGGTGCAAACCGCTGAATCCTTCCTAAAACCAACTTTACCTTCCAATGGCTTGCAAACTCGCTAATTCTCTTAAGCTGTTGGCTAATGCGAATAGAAATAAGGACTTTCTAGTTAAGTCTCTAAATGAAGCTGTGTGAGAAGGTACGAATTTTTCTGACATTAGGAACTTAAGGACCACATCCAAGTTCCAGCTAGGTTTCTTGATTTTCTGGTCTTTCGTGGTTTCGAAAGACCATTATTAGGTCATGGAGATCTTTATTGTTCGTAAGATTCTAGACCTCTATGTCGAAAAGACTGAGGCAGCATACTCCTGTGACCTTTTACTGTAGATACTGCCAGGTTACAATTCTTTCTCAAATAGAGAAGAAAATCAGCAATTTCAGTTACAGAGGTACTGGAAGAGGATATTTTCTTACTCTTACACCATCTTCTAAACAACTCCCACTTCACTGATACCACCTTAGAGGTGGAAACTCTTCTGGCTCTTGCAATAGCCTTCGCAACTTCGCGCGAAAAACCCCTTGCTCTGACGAGTCCTTCGACAGTCTGAAGGCGGTCAGACGTAGAGCGGGGAGGTTCTTGTGAAATCTGTCGAAGTGGGGCTGTTTGAGAAGATCGTTCCTTAGTGGAAGCGATCTTGGAAAATCTACTATCCACTCCAGTACCTCTGTGAACCAGTCGAGAGCTGGCCAGAAGGGAGCTATTAGGGTAATTTTTGTTCCCTCTGAGCAAGCGAACTTCCTCAATACTTCCCCTACTATCTTGAAAGGAGGAAAGGCGTATGCGTCTAAACCTGCCCAATCTAGCAGAAAGCTGTCTATGGCTATCGCTTGCTGATCCGAGATCGGGGAGCAATAATTTTCCAGTCTGTAGTTCTTGTTGGTCGCGAACAGGTCTATATTGGGCCTTCCCCACAGATGCCAAAGTTGTTGGCAAACCTGAGGATTGAGTGTCCATTCCGTGGGTAGGACTTGGTCTTTCCTGCTCAACAGATCCGCCCAGACATTTCTCTCTCCCTGCACAAACCTTGTGAGAACAGAGATTTCCCTTTCCTGAGCCCAAATCAGCAGATCCTTTGCTGACTCGTACAGGGAGAAGGAATGTGTCCCCCCTTGTTTCTTTATATATGCCAGGGCTGTTGTATTGTCCGAGTGGATTTGAATCACCAGACCTGAGACCTGTTCCTCGAAATGAACTAGAGCCAGATGAATGGCTGTTAGTTCTTTCTTGTTTATGTGCCAGGACACTTGTTCTCCTTCCCAAGTGCCTGACACTTCTTTCGAACCTAAGGTTGCTCCCCACCCTGAATCTGAGGCGTCTGCAAATAACGCTAGGCGAGGGTTCTTTAAGTGAACGGAGATCCCCTTGCTTACTTTTGTGGATCTAACCACCAGAGGAGATTCTCCTTGATTCCCTTCGAGATTGGAAAGGTTTCTCCCATTTCTTGAGACTTCCAATCCCATCTCTCCTTCAGATAAAATTGAAAGGGTCTTAGGTGTAGTCTTCCTAAGGAAACTAACTGTTCCATCGAGGAGAGGGTCCCCAGTAAGCTCATCCATTCCCTCGCGGAACAATGATCTTTCCTTAAGAAGACTGCCACCTTTTCCAAGCAGCGTTCTCTTCTTTCCTGCAACGGAAACGCTAGAAAATCCTGAGAATCCATCTGAATCCCCAGATAGACAATGCTTTGCTGGGGAATCAGCATGGATTTCTCGAGATTGACTAAAAGTCCCAGGGACTTTGTCAAGTTCAGAGTAAAGTAAAGGTCCTCCAGACATTGTTTCTCCGACTGGGCTCTTATTAGCCAATCGTCTAGATATAATGAGATCCTGATGCCTTCCAGATGTAGCCAATAAGCTACGTTCTTCATGATGTCCGTGAAGACTTGAGGGGCAGTCGAAAGTCCGAAACACATCGCTCGGAACTGAAATACTCTCCCTTGAAACATAAATCTTAGATATTTCCGCGATGCCGGATGAATTGGCACATGGAAATATGCATCTTGAAGGTCCAGGGACACCATCCAGTCCCCTGGACGAAGAGCAGACAGAACAGAGGAAGAAGTCTCCATCGAAAATTTCTTTTTCATCACAAAGAAATTCAAAGCACTGACGTCTAGCACCGGTCTCCATCCTCCCGATGCTTTTGGTACCAGGAACAACCGATTGTAAAATCCTGGAGACTGGAGATCTTGTACCAGTTCTACTGCTTCTTTCGATATCATCTGTTCCACTGCCTGAAGAATAGCCAGCTTTCGGACAGGATCTGTGTATCTTGCACATAACTCCCTTGGAGTTGTCGTCAAGGGAGGATTTTCCCTGAAGGTGATCAAGTATCCTTTTTTCAGGATAGAGAGGGACCATGAATCCGCTCCCTTTCGCGCCCAGACTTTTGCAAAATGAAGTAGTCTGGCGCCTACTGTTGTCTGGAGGACTCTCTGTTCATCTAGATTTCCCGAAGGACCTTCTAGATGGCTACTCCTTCGTTCTGGTCTGCGACCTCTAAGAGGGGTTCTAGAAGAGGAGGTACCTCGAAAGGGCTGCACAAAAGAGGGTTTCTCTCTTTTTTCAATAGGAACAGTGGGTCTAAACTTCTTAGCAGAATGTGTGAGAAGATCCTGGGTTGCTTTCTCTGTTAAGGATTTTGCTACCTCCTTAACAGTCTCCTGTGGGAACAGATGTGAAGAGAGAGGAGCGAAAAGAAGAGGATCTTTGTAGAGGCGATACGGCTCTTGCTAGAAAAGAGCTAAAGACCGAACTCTTCTTTAACACTCCTGTTCCAAACAGAGAGGCAACTTCTACTGAGCCATCCATAACTGCTCTGTCCAAGCAAGCTAGAACACTTTGAAAGCTCTTCCATCGAGACGAAATCGGTGTCTTGGGCTCTCTTAGCTAATGCTCCCAAAGCCCAGTCCATAAAATTGAAGACTTCTAAAGTCTTGAAGAGGCCCTTAAGAAGATGATCCAATTCACACATGCCCCAAGTTGCCTTCGCAGAAAGCAAAGACTTCCTC
This sequence comes from Macrobrachium nipponense, assembly GCF_015104395.2. Classification (NCBI taxonomy): domain Eukaryota; kingdom Metazoa; phylum Arthropoda; class Malacostraca; order Decapoda; family Palaemonidae; genus Macrobrachium; species Macrobrachium nipponense. The sequence continues at coordinate 17,747,802 of NC_061109.1, read as the reverse complement.
CTGGATGCGTCTACCAAAGAAGCAAAATCGGCGTCTGCGGATGATGGGAGGCCTAATCCCATAGGCTCTTTGGTCTCATACCACCTCCCGGTTTTTTCCTGTTAACTTGGAAGGAGGACAGGAAAAAACTGTTTTACCAGCTTCCCTTCTTGAAGTTAGCCATTCCGAAAAAGTCTTTAAAGCCTTCTTCATGCATAGTGCAGGGCGCATCTTAACAAACGACGAAGACTTATGAGTTCTGGTACTGGACATAAGAGATCCTGGTGAAGGAGGATCCGCAGGGTGAAGGGAGTCTCCAAACTCCTTAAGAAGAAGCAGTGAGAGCCTCTTGTAGTCTGAGATTGCTACATCTAAGGGCTTCTACTCGTCAGACATTTCTTCCAGGCCAGGCCAACTGAAGGAGAACGTTTGGAAGTGATTTATAGGGCTCTTCCCGGGAGAAGTATTCCTTCTCTCTAGGAAGGAGTGCGCTGGGTCTTCGACAAATTCCTATTTGTCGTAGAAGGAGGAGAAAAATTCCTATACGAAGAATGAGGCTCCTGACAGTCAAAAACATTCTTGCGCCTACTAGGCTCTTGATGCCTATCCCTCTGAGATCCCAAAGACTCCTGGCGTTTGATAGGCTCTTGGCGCCCTGCTATCACCACTCTTACCTTCATTTAACGCTCGTAACTGAGCTTGCAGTTTCTTGATAGAAGCTTTAACATTTTCCCTTTCAGAGGAAGAATCCTTGGATTCCATACCGGGAGAAGCAGCTGAGGCTAAGGGAAAATCGTTAGTAACAGGAGAGTTATGAAAATCTTGTTCTAGAGAACCAGATCTACTAGAAGATCTAACCGAAGCTTTCCTTATTCTATCCCTCTCAAGTTTCCTAACATAAGAAGATAACTCCTTCCACTCAAGCTCTGTTAAATTCTCACACTCAATACAGGTGTTATTAAAAGAACATTCATTATCTCTACATTTAGAGCAAATACTATGAGGATCTACCGCCGACTTCGGCAGCCTAACCTTACAATCCTCCCTATTACAAACCCTAAACATAGGTGAAGCCTTAGCGTCAGACATCGTGAAAGAGCAGTCAAAATCAAAATCGAAAAACAGTCCACAATAAGCGTATGCCAAGCCAGAGAAAAAAACAGAATACGTCACCAAAAAACCAATCCAAATTCTCGGCAAACGAGTAGAAATCCAAAATGGAGGAGCAAACAACAGATAATGTTGTTTGCTCCAGCGACAGAGAAAATCTGTCTTAGAAAACGGGAATGGTTCCGGATCCTGCCACCCAGCGGCGGGAATGATGGATCACCTAACCTACCTGTCGCGTGTCCCGCGAGTTTTGAAATTCTGTCAGGACGACCAAGTCTATAGCTAAGTATATATCTGCTGGGTAAGTTTTCATGTACAAAAACTTTTTTCGTCGACAAACCATACGTCGGTTCGGCACCCGACAGACAATTTTTGTCGACATTTAATACGTCCAATCGGCGTTAAAGGGTTAAGTAGGTCAACCCCCCAATAAAACTGAACAAAATCTTTCGATTTATTACCAAATAAACAGTACACAAAGTCTACCGCTCTATTAATAAATAAATGCAGTGCACTTTGCTATGTCTTTGTTTATGTCGACGGCTGTTGTCTGCAAGGCTGATGCATGGGTGATTTGAAAACTACGCTCCGGCACCAATTCGCGTTAAATCAAAATTTCTGTGTTTTTTCAAACTTTTAAAAATAATTTCTAGCTCGCGTGCGTTAAATAAAAAACGCGTTAATTGAGAGGTGACTGTATTTCATACTTTCACTATTTTCATTCATTTTTTGGCTATTGTTGTAAACGTTGATTGTTGTAAGTTTTATCTGTCATAAGATGACGTCTATCTAGAGTATTGCACTACTGTTACTTCATTTGCCTACAGATGGTTGTTATCTAATACAGGCAGTCCCCGGTTATCAGCAGGGGTTGCGTTTCGATGACTTAATAAGTGAAAATCGCCGATAACCGAAAATAGGTGATTTTTATTGATTATGGCGCCGATGGCAGATTTTGGCACTGATAACCGGTTAATGGTGCCTCCGTTAGCTATGTATCACGTCCATACTCCAAGATCGCTGATAACTGGGGACTGCCTACAGTTAAACAAAAACACAACAAAAATTTTATCACCAACTGAAATAAACATATTGGTATGACAAATATGCAAAACAAACCACTCCTATATGCTAAGAAATTTATTACAAGCAATTTCATACAGACAATTAGCAAAAAGAGTACGGTATTTAAATTGAAGTCACCAAATAAGAAGAAATGCCCATTTCTTACCTCTGCCTCTGGTGATGATGACCTTTCTTCTTCATTTGGGCTAAAGTGGTCTGCTTTGGATAAAGTCAAGCGTTTTGATGTTTCACCATAAACTGCTCCCGTTTTAGTTACTGGATGAGAAGTAATGACACTCGAGTTGGAGGGCAGAGGTTTGGCTTGCGTAGCTGAACCACTTGTAATAGCTGGTTGTGCAGCAACCAAGAGGTGAGACTTCTGGTGCTGTGTCAGTCTAGTTGCACCTCCCATACCTGTAGAGACATAGGCTGATGTCTGTGAGGCACTTGAAAGCTGTGTTGTACTTGGTATAGAAAGTAAAGGGGTACTTGAGCTGAGAGACTGTGCAACAGAAGCCGGCTTTTCAGTGAAGCTTATCCTTTGACTATCTGTGATGGCAGGGCTCATAGCATTTACAATAACAGGTCCAGAAACTGGAATGCCTGAAAAAAAAAATCAAATAAACATCATAATATTGTATAATGTTAAGAATGAGTCCTAATTATACCTCTAACTTTAAGATACAGTGGACCCCCGTATTCGTGGGGGTTAGGTACCACAATCAACCGCTGATACAAAAAATCCAAGATATATTGGAACCACTCTAGAAACGCTTATATCTGTATTTTAATAGCAGAAACAACAACTACCCTTCTAAAAACCCTTAAAACCACTAATTTTTGTGACTTAATACTATTTTCATTAAAAAAATATATTTGCTCACAAAAATAACATGAAAATACAGTTATCAGCAAATCTTTTGGTGAAAAAGTCTGCAGATTACTAAATTTTCAGCCATTTCTTGAAAAAATGTGTTGCTGATAAATCCGCGCGAATAGCAGGGGTCTACTGTAAATTTAACCCTTAATGGACAGATACCCTCATATGAGTAACAATAACAGGTCTGGAGTGGTAGACAGATTACCTCCCACTTAGTATCAATATTATGTGCCATAGATTTGGGCAGGAAAAAGGTTCCTTTACTTCAATAACCCATAAATTTTCTAATTACAATTTTTAGACTGGCTTACCTCACAGATTCTAGGCATCTCATGAGTTAGCTGTATACTTGAATTCAAAGGGACATGTATTGCCTCTCTCTCTCTCCTGATGTCTTTTAATATGTTTGCTCATAAATATACCCCGGGGTTACTGTTAGTTTTAGTTTTTATCTTTTATGATAGTATGTCAGTTATAATTGTAATTTTACAAAGAAAAGTGCAAAAGAAACTTTTAAGAAACATGTAAAATTAAATAAGTTACCGCATCTTCGATTTCAGTAAATTTAATGTGAATATTTTACAAAAAAAATATGCTCAGAATTTGTTACTGATTTTAGTTCTTACCTGTTATGATATTTTCAAAAATGAAAAAATTAAATTAACTATTAAAAAAACATGTATAACTTAGTAAAATTTATGATTGTCTTGTAGTAAAAGAGGCCCCACAAGGGTTTGTAAATACATATAGTCATTTCAAACTTCTTGTGAAAGGTAGAGAGAATTTTTTACAATTTTTCCTTACAACGTGCATGTCTCCCCCTTTCCATTTTTTTTCTTTTTTTTTTTAATAGGCGGACCTCAAAGTCTAGCCAGTCTGCCATGCTGCATATTAATTTTTTATCCCAGCTCTTAAGGGTTAATATCAAATTTTTTAAAGTAAATTATATTTTTCTTAACTATACAAACCTGAGGTCCTTTACACTAGGAATTACTTTCAGCGTAAGCTGGAAATCGGTCGTAGAAGATTAACAAGGTAGTTAGGCAGTAACCATTGTCCGGTAGTCAGGAATCCTGCCCAACTGGACATAAACATTCCACTTTGCTTTAGGCCCAGGAAAAGATTGAGGGGTGGCATGAGATAAGTATAAATGTAAAGGACCTCAGGTTTGTATAGTTAGAAAAAATACAATTTACTACTTAAAAAATTGTGATTTGTTCCTACACGTTATACAAATCCTCGGTCCTTTACATTAGGAAGACTCACTGATGGGAGGGAAGAATCTGATATAGTTAAGTGAACAGACTGGTGTTCGTCCAACCACGATTCCCATCCTGGTCACAAGAGGGAGGAAGGGAACCTGGCCTCTGTCCAATTGGTCAGAGTATAGGAACTGCGTGACCAATAGCCAGACCTCTGGACCAATTCATAAGAGAGTCATGGTTTAACAAACACAGCGGTTTCTCTTGGTATTTATTATCCAAACCTCAAGGTACAAGATACAGTTCAGTACTGAATACTGAGAAATAGTATATACAGGAAGTAAACAATGATTATGATAGTTAACAGCAAAAGCAGTTAAGAACTATTACAGCAATAATTAGCATAACAGTTATATGAATATTACTTCGGAGAATAACAATCGTTGGACAGTTAAGTATACAAACTATCTCACTCCCCTTCTTATTTATGAGACAATATATGAATAAATCGGGAATGCCAATAAAATAAATTTACTAAATAATACAAGAATAAAATAACATAAAATAAATAATTGCCATTTAACATGTTACATTTATCAAGACGAGCATTATCATTACTATAAGCAATTCTGATCGTCTTCTAACTCATTTTCGCTGTTAGAACATTCATCCCAGAATTCCTCCTCTTCCGATTCATAGGATCTTTTACTGGGATCCACCTGCAAACGACTTGGAGGATGGCGCTCCCGAGTAGACCGACGTATTCCTTCTGAATTACTTCCAATCCCTGACTCTATTCTGATGACTTCTTCATCTGAATGATCAGCCAATGCGGTTTCCCATGAATATTTGCTTACAGGGGCCTGCTCCAGTTCGTCAAAATGTCTTATTTTTACTTCGTCTGTTATAGTCTCTGCTGGGGTTAATTTATACGTCCAGCCACCACGAAGTATTTCTATAACTCTATATTTCTTCGAAAGATATGGTGCAAGTTTACCACCTCCACAACGGCGTCTCTCAGCTGTCGATAACTTCAATCGAACCAAATCTCCAACTTTGAAAGCTTTGCCGTAAGACTTCCGCTGGTTATTCCTAATCTGTTGTGCAATTGCAGTCTTGTTCCGTGCAACCTTAATAGTTTTCTCAATTTTCTCTACTTTCTCTCTCACAAATCTTTCTGCGATTGCTGCATTATCCAAAGAGCCCGGTTGATAATCCTCATCTTTGCAAGTTTCCTTTTTTAGAATCTCCTCTGGACGTCGAGCTGGAGTCCCATAGACGAGCTCATATGGAGTAAATGTAGTCGTAGTATTTACAGCTGTATTATGAGAGAACTGTACCCTGGGTATCATTTCAGGCCAAAGATCCATATTATTGTGGCACATGCAACGAACGTTGTCTAATAATTGATTTTGACGTTCTACCTGGGCCTGACTTCTTGGATGGTAAGGAGAACCCAAATCCTGCTTAATTCCAAACAGGTTACACACTGCCTTGAAGATATCAGCCGTAAAATGTGATCCTCTATCCGACGTTATGACACGGGGCACCCCAAACATGCAAATCCATCTTTCAACTAGAGTATCCACTGCTGTTTTTGCTGAACAATCTTCAAGAGGTACCAAAACAACATAGCGAGTCAAAATGTCTTGCATTTGAAGGATATAACGATATGGATGTGATGATGAAATGGGCGGACCCATGAAATCAACTTGCACCTGTTCATTCATATATTCCGGGAGCTCGCGGTTCTGAAAAGGGGCCTTCCCTGGACGCTTCGATCTTTTGTTACTCCCACATGCTTCACATTTACTGACATGTGCATGGACATCTGCCTTCATGCGAGGCCACCAGAAACTCTTCCGAGCTCTTTCCCATGTCGATCACGGACCCATGTGACCACTCATTGGACTGTCATGAAATCATTTGAAGTGCATAGAGTCTCATATCTTTTAGGTATACAGGTAGCCACTCTTCTTTCACGCCATAGGGATGTTCTTGTGAGCGTCTTCCTTTATAATTTATATAACACAGAATTCCATTGTTAGTAATACCTAAACGGTTACCATATTTGGCAAGCTCACTCTCCTCTGACACACATCCCGGTGGACTCGTATTTTTCATAAAGTTCACTACTTCCCTGATCCCTTCATCGCAATGCTGTTTTTCTAACACTTCATTTGGATCCACAAATGCTGTGGCCCACTGCTGAGAAGATTCTACTGCTATACTCGCAATATGCGATACCAGATTTCCATCAGCACCAACTCTTGACAGATAATCAGCCATGGACATCACAGCACTGCGACCACTTTTATGAATTGGATTTATGTCAAACTGCTGAATTGTTTCAATCCATCTCCCTCGACGTCCTCTCTCTTCTCTAATATCCAGGGTGTTTAGCCATCTTAATGCCTGATGGTCCGTTATCAAATCAAACGGTGCAGAGGAGAGGTACATCCGGAACCTCTTTATTGCCAGGATAACCGCCAGTAATTCCTTTTCCGTCGTTGAATACCTCTGCTCGGATTTGGAGAATGTATGGTGGTAAAAGGCAATTGGTAACAGTTCCTTGGATGCTGACTTGTTGGCTAACATTGCTCCTGCTCCAACATCACTTGCATCAGTAATTAAAACGAACTGTTTGCTATAGTCAGGAAGATGGAGCGCCACAGCATTTGCTACTTGGTTTTTAAGCCTCTCAAAAGCCTCAACCATCTCGACCGACCAATGCAATTTCTGGTGTGGGTTTTTTTCCAAAGCCTCATACAGGGGCTTAGCAGTCTGTGACATCCCTGGAATCCATTTTTGCACATAAGAAAATGCCCCAATGGCCTGACGCAACTGCCTGACAGTCAAAGGCCTAGGAAGATCCCTCAGTTGATGAACTCTTTGCTCACTAATGCGAAGCATGCCATCACCAACCACGGAACCCAGATACTCCACTTCACGCACCCCAAATTTACACTTATTCGGGGCTAGCGCAAGACCAGCATCACGAATCCTGGTCAACACATTTCTGAGCCTTGCTATGTGTTCTTTCCATGTTGAACCCCAGACCAGTATGTCGTCGAGATAACACAATGCATCCGTATAGTTGCAATCACTGAGTATTGTAGCCATCATCCGTTGAAACGTATAACCTGCCCCTTTCAGACCAAAAGGAGTTCTACCATGCCATTCAAACTGGCCCCATGGGACTACAAAGGCCGAGACCTCACAACTCCTCCTTCCGAAGAGGCATCTGATGGTATCCAGACTTTGCATCAAGCACTGAAAAGTATTTTGCCTGACCAAGTCTATCAAGAAGATCCTCGACCACAGGAATTGGATGCAATGTTGCTGGCTGGGACACGCTATTTACTCCCCTATAATCAATAGCCAACCGAAGGCTTCCATCAGCTCGACGAGCGCAAACAATAGGAGCTGCCCAAGGGCTACATGATTTCTTTATTACACACATATCCTGAAGTTTGCTAGCTCTCCTTCTTGACTTCTGCCTCCAAAGCAAGTGACAACCGCCGCGGTCTATTTGCTATTGGTGCTGAATCTGGGTTAACTCTGATTGTGTGCTCCACCCCTACCTGTACCAGCGGCAGTGGGCCTCCATTATAGAAAACATTCTTGAACTCATGAAGTACCTTGTCCATTTCCTCTTTCTGCTCAAAAGTAAGCGACTCTCCAACGATGAAATTTCCTCTTTTCCCCTCAATTGAACTTAAAAGGCTATGGTTGCCATCGTATCCTACCACACTGGGCTCTAGTTCCCCAATCTCCTCTCCACTCTGCACAGTTTCATGTTTATCCGATACATTTGCAACTCTCACATACATTTTCTTCTTGATTGAACCTTGGATGCAGCAATGAGGAGGGGCAACCGGAGAACCCTCAGGGCGTCGGGGACACAACAGATACTGCTCATCTGGAACCATCCCATCAGCTGAGCAGCATATAAATAATTCTGTCCTAGGAGGTATCACAACTGCATTCTCAGCTCTAACAATGAGCTTCACCACTCCATCAGAGCATGATTTGTGTGATTGTGTCCTTTCCCCAGTATTCAATGGCAATGATAAATTTATTGAATTCACTCGCAACCTCCCTTTTGTCAAATCTAGAGTGACTGTGCCAAGTTTTATCCACAAGTCCATCCCAAGTATCACTCTAGTAACAAGTTTAGATACCACAATGAACCTATGTTGTCTCACTATGGTTTTGCCTAGCTTTACATCCATCAGAATTTCTCCCTGAATTTGAAGTTCTTCACTGCTCGCTCCGCAAGCTGTAATATTACTCGAGCTGACAAGAGATTTCTGAGCATCATTCAAGATATCCTCAGAAACTAAAGAATAATCACTTCCGGTGTCCACCAAAGCATTATACTTAGTTTTCATCATCTCCACAGTAATGTAATTTGTAATATTTTTCAATACCTGAGTTGCTGCTCGGCTGGAGAGCACATGCCGATATCTCATTTGACCGTTCACCTTTGGCTGCACCAAAGCCACAGTGCGTTGGAAAGCGGAAGTAGAATTCATTTGTACAGACTGCTCCAAGCTCCCGTGTGGAGCAGTCCTCACTGAAAATTTCTTCTTTGAACCTGGGGAGGGTACCAAGCAGGATTTTCATCTCTCCTTCGTGCACATGCTTTCCATCCACCCACATGTGTCATTTTACAAGCATAGCCTCTTATGAATAGCAAACAAGAACCTTATAGTTGCAAGCATAAAGACAAATATACAAGTATTGGGTTTGTCTCATGCCAAGGTCATCTTCCCCCTTGTTAGGGAAGGGACAGATACATGCTTCTATACCCTAATGAAAGAGTAGAGATTGTAGCTGGCAAGGACAAAGCTACATCTGCCTACCCAACACTGCCCGACTGTGTATTCTTCTTCCTTGGAGAGTGTATCTTCAGTTTAGACATCGCTGAAAACGGCAACCAGGAACTGTTTTGAAGGAAACTTGCACCAGGACCTGTTCTTGAAAGGAAACTTGCAGAGAATTGAAGTCCAAGTATGCTAGGAATGGAATGGAATATGAAATTTAGACTTGAAGCCAAGCACTGGAATCTGAGGGAGTATTCAGTCCAAGTATGCTAAGAACTCGTTCTAGCACTAAGATATGCTTGGCCGTGCCCTGAAGAACAACATAAGGAAAGGAATGAAGATGATCTTTGCGGGAGCAGCACTGATGGCAGACACAGTTGGGGAGGTACACCTGGGGAAGACACGGCCATGGCCTACAGCAAAAGACAAAGGAGAATGCTCAATTCCTGCAAATACAACGTCGAACACAGGGGGACGGGAGTGGGGGTGAAGTAGCTCTTGAAGCTACAACACACTGCAACAAAGCACACACCCAAACCAACATCTCTTGCGAGGAAAGAAAGTAGAAAGGAGAGATTGCGATACAGCATACGACAACCAAGAAAGCAAAGGAAGCGATGAAACTTCATGAAGGAGAGCTTCTTGGGACTCATCCTTCAGAACAAGAATGAGAGGGGGGGGGGGGGGGGAAGGAGTGTAGAAACACTAGACTCCCCCTCCTCCCACCCCCGAGATGAAGCGAGAACCGCAGATAGTAGAGCTACTGGTCTTGGAGAAAACTTGCTGAAATTGGAAGCTGTCTAAAGGTCCTGCAACATCAATCTCGCTGAAATTGGAAACTGTCTAAATGTCCTGCAACATCAATCTCCCCTTCTTCCTCATGTCAAGGGAGAGGGGATTCCATGCTGGAAGGCAAGCACAGCTCTTGTACGATGGGTTACAAAACCACCACACTGTAACAAGAGAACCCTCCTCTGTCTCAAGCTTCTCAGGCTTTACATCACATCATCTGAAAGACAAACATTACAACATTCCAAGTAATTGTGTAGTCAAAAGAAAAACTCTGCTTGTTTCAGAGAGAAAACATGTCAGAAAAAACAGAAAAAAGATGTAGAACAAGATGTTCAATAAAGAGAGGTTGAGAAAGCATCTAAAAATGACAAAATTTAAAATCAATTTGTATTTTTCACAACTAAAAAACCTGAGGTCTTCACATTAAGAAGCTAGAAAACTGATAAAATTAATAAAAAAAAAAAAATGTGAACCAAAAGAACTATTGGCATCTGTGCTTGGTCACGAGCTATGCCTAGATTTCTGTGTTTCAGTGTATGGGATTGCTGTAGTGGGATATCATGGATCTTTTTACCTCTTCAACAAAGCTTTCTTCAGGATCTTGCAAGAGGCAGACCCTCTTTCCTTGGATGTGTAATAGAAAAAAGATATAACAGGATAAAAGCACACACACCAAGGCTAAGACAAGAGTTACGTTTATGTTAATCAAAATGCATAACCAAGTTAGAGACGAAATCAAAGGAAAAGGCTCATATGCAGCACAACTGTGTAGGAACAACTGCATAGCAAGAAAGAACAAAAATAACAAAACATAACTGAGAACTTGTAAGGTTGCATTATATTTTGAAAGATCAAAATATCTAAATATCTCAAAACAACAATTATAAGCAAAAACAAACTAAAAGAATATTTACGAATCAAGTCGAACGGCAGGCAGCAGAGGAGACATGTCTGTCTCAGACTACAGCCAAAAGAAAAGTGCCATGACTACTCCCACACTGTTAGTAGCCCACTACCAATATCCACCTTTTTTCTAGTTAAATGGCTGGCTTCAGCTTGTACTGAAAGTAAATCCCCCTTTATAAAGACCAAGGGTTTGTATACATGTAGGAACAAAAATTAAATAAAATCTTACCTCCCTGTGATGAAACAAATAACACCCCGGAGTTTGGAGTCTGGAATTGAGGAGGTAGGTGTATTTGTGGCGTATTCGGAGACTGGAATGCTGGAGATATTTGTACTAAGATTGGGGATGTAGTTGAAGAGACTGATGTTTTTATATCATGGGAAAACAATGCAGGCGAAGGAAGCACTGTAGAGTTACTTAGTTTTGGGTGAATTTGTTTCTGAGGAGACCTTACAGTATCATAAGACTTGTTGTGAATGGCACCATCTGATGATACAACCACATTTGGGCATGGCTGAACTGTCTTTTGTTTAAACATCACTGGCTGACTAGGTGCAGTTACTGGTCCTACAGATTGTGCTGGAGGTAATGACATAACATCCAACATAGGTACTGGTTTGATTTTCCTGGGTCTACCCCTTTTAGGCCTGTAAAATTAGAGAAAACACGAAGTTAACACTATCCATGTCATTCAAGTTGCTAAACCTGATATAGATATAATTTTCCTGTCACTGAATTACACTGACACTATTAAAAGTGTTTTGGAGATTATAAAAGTAATTGCATATACAAAAAAGGTATAAATGATCTCATGATAAAGACTTGTAACAAGGTTAAGGGTAGGTTCACACAGGGTGTTTTTTAACCGTGCGGTGAGATACACCCTGTCGACTGTTTAATGTTAGGTTATGGTATCGTTCATATGTAACCGTGGCGTATTGCGGCGGTTTCCAATATGCCGCAGTAGTGAGATTCCCCTCGCCAATGCACAGTTGCCAAGCACGTCGAGATTCATACAAGTGAATGACATCATTCACACACAGCAGTGGACTGCACTTTTTCAGGACAGCAGGCGCCATTGTTGGCTGTGTGTCAGCCAATGAGAAAAGAGACACACCCAACAATAAAATAAAAATCCCACACCTGGACATGATTAAGACGGTGACCAATCTTGCAAAATCTAACACTTTTGCCTTTACCTACCCAAATACCCTAGCCAAATCCCTGATTAACGTTCAACAAAAAAATCCCCCCAGAGAGCAGGAGTATACAAAATCCCATGCCTGGACTGTGACTAATATTACATTGGTTTTACAAGAAAATAACTTCCAAAGAGATTAATACAACATAAACAGTCAGTTAGGTATGGACAATAGAGCTCAGCTATTTTTAACCATATAAATAACCAAAACTACAGAATAGAGTGGAATTTATCACATATAATTTATAGCAGCAAATGTTGGTACAAAGACCAGATGATAGAGTCAGCATTGATTAAACAAAGAAGTAATGGGCATCTCAAAGGGTGCCTGGGATTCATAACTCAGGTTTGTAAGTTATGAAAAATACAAAATGGTTAAAAATTTGTCATTTGTTCATATACGATTCGGTCTTAACATTAGGATAGAATTACTTTTGGTAGGAGGTAAGTACCATTAACCAACTGGGAGTTTGCCACCTTTGATCAGTTTTCTGAATAGCAGAATTCTAAGAAACAACTGACCAGTATTTCAGAATCTAAGACATATATGAATATCATAGTCAGACTTCTGGGTTCTACACAATGTCATAGTTCATTGCGTCCGAGGAAGATAAGATCTGTTCTCCTAACAAACCAATTCATCCACTCATGTAAGTTTGCTATCATTCCTCTCCCCTTGCTAAAGAGAGGAATGTCCTGCTACTGATAGGTATCTTACTGATACTAACCATAACAGTATGGCTACTTCACTCACCTGTACCTTGTCCGTTCCAGCTTATGATGGTACTCTCTTCTTACTGCCCGAAGTAAAGAAGGAGAAAGAAATTTGAAAAGGAAAGAGGGCAGTTATTTCTTCCATTTCACATTCATACCATCATCTTAGACAAGATACCAACTGATCCGCCAGGGGTGCTGGATGAGTTACACCATTTGTTGAGCAGCCACCAAAGGACCCAAGGAAATTGTGTCCAAGGACCTCTGGGCAACCTTATTTATATACAGGAAATTGAAAGTGGTTTGTCATAACAATGAACCCACTCTCAAATTTCAATGAACAGACAGACACCTTCTTAACCCTTAAACGCCTATTAGACGTATTTTACGTCGAGATAAATTGTCTTTTGGGTGCCGACCGGACGTAATTTACGTCAAAATAGAAATTTTTTTTTTTTAAATTCGCGGAAAAATACTTATAGGCCTACCAGCCGAAAACTTTTGAATCACGCGCCTTGGGGGATGCTGGGAGTTACGGATCAAGGTGTTCTTTTGTTTAAAATCGTTACGCAGGCGCGTTTGCGCGCGAATTTCTTTCTTATCGCACTATAAAGTATCAGTGACACATCTCGGAAATTATTTCGTCACTTTGACATAATTTCTGGGCTCAGCTCGTGTCGGCCTATGAAATATCCTTAAGATCATTATTTCTAGGTAAAATTAATCTAAAATTACCAGAGAAAAACAAAATTAAGAAAATGTCAGTAAAACTGACTCGCTCACTCTATAAAAGAAGTGTCGGTATGTGAATATAGGCGAGTGGGATCACTACCACGAGTCATTCATCATTTAGACCTTCCAACATAAAATCCCCACCAGAGAGAGCTGATACTAAAGGGTGATGCGGCCGCTACTACTACTACTACCGACGCCACGGACAGCAGCGCCCCTAGCGTACATCCTTAATCATTAGCTTCGCAGCGCTAGAGTGCTTTTTCCTCTCGTGTTGTTTTTTCTTGGATTTATCTCGTCAATTACGATGGAACGTGCTGCAATTGCATCGGCTACGTTAAGTGCCTCATAAGTAGTATTTTACAGTTTTTTAGTCTTCCAGGGACCAGTATTTTCCTTCTTATAGGTCATATACGGTCTCCCGGTTGACTCGTGGCGGCTGTGTGCCGCCTCGTGTTAAGATTTCCCGGTCTCCCATACTGGGACATCTTATACTTATGGGGCTTATTATATACGTTCATCGTTTATTACATCGTTTTTATAGCTAGGACACAGCCCTTTACCATTTTCTCTTAGTTTGGTATTTAGGGCTATACTGTGTTTCTGGTCCAGCATCCCAGCTCTTGCTCTTCATCGGCTACCGCTGGCTCCGAGTAGTCAACTGTTCTTCGGAACAGCTTGCCTCCTCCTGGGCTTCTTTCTCTTTTACTAAAAGTGTCTTTTCCTCCTTTACGATGTATTATCAGTGTTATTTAGGGTGTTAGGCTAGCCTAGGTGCTTGTGCCATGTGTTGGTACAGTCTGGTTCATGTGGCCCCTCTATGGTTGTGTTGCTATCGCGGCTTAGGCCACCTGCGATCACGTGTCCCTTAGCACCTTACCCTTCCCCTTCCCTCCCTACCAGGTATAGGGAGGGGTCTGGTGGATCTCCTTGGTTGCCATGACAACCACAGTAGCCTATCCTCTCCCTCTGAGGAGGCCTGGAGCTCCCCTTCCCAGCTGGGGTTTATCGGTAGGGTTACCACTTGTCTCGGGGGGGGGGGGGGTACCGGGGTACGGGGGGGGGGGGGGGGGGGGGGGGAGGGTGGGGGGGGGGGGGGGGGGGGGGGGGGGGGGGGCGGGGTAGGGGGGGGGGGGGGGGGGGGGCTGTTGTGGGGGGACGGGGGGGGGGGGGGGGGGGGGGGAGCCGGGGGGAGAGGGAGGGGGGGGGGGGGGGGAGGGGAGATGAGAGGGGGGTGATGGGAGGGGAAAGGGGGGGGAAGGGGAGGGGGGAGGGGGGGGGGGAGGAGGGGGGAGGGGGCTGAGGGGGGGGGGGGGCGGGGGGGGGGGGGGGGGGGGGGGTGGGGGGGGGGGGGGAGGGGGGGGGGGGGGGGCGAGAGAGAGAGAGAGGAGAGAGAGGAAGAATGAGAGAGAGGAGAGAGAGAGAGAGAGAGAGAGGCCACCTCCCCCCCCCTCTCTCTCTCCCGCCGTATTACGCCAGGGGACCCCCCCACTATTGCCCAGTCCCACCCTTTCCCCTACCGTAACGAACGGAGCCTCCGCTAAAGGAGCGGGGGCCCCTTTGGTATAGGTCCGTCTGGCTCCGCCAGTGGGCGGGGTGGACATTTACTAGTGGTTCTGTTGCTTGCCTACTATATCCTGTTTTTACGCTACCGGAGGAGAGCTCGCTCATTTAACGGGCGGGGCACTATTCTAGTAGACGGAAAATTTTATACTTCGTTATATATACGATACCCTACCCTAATTTATTCGGTGAATTTTAGTTTAATCAATATGTACTATCTCCGTCGGTTCTCCGTCGTGGTTTCATGGCTCCTCACCACTCCTGGTTGGAATCTTTTTTCCTTGCCTTAGACAAACTCCAACCGCCTAGTTACCACACGTATTACGGCGGGGCTCTGGTTTAATCTAAACTTACATTGCTCCGGCAGGCAGGGCGGAGCATTGTTAGGCTGTAAGTGTTGCACCTGATACTCATGTATCCTCTCCACTTACAGTCTACCAACTGTCAGGTCCCAGGTTGTTGCAACGCAACGCTCTACGACCCCTGCGCCCATGAGGAGTTGTAGGACCCACGCCCCGGTGTGCCACCCACCCACAATTGGACTGATCGTTTGGCACCCGGAGGCTTGCACATTTGCTTACGACCTCGTTAGTCAGCTGTGGGTGGGGTAAGTCTACTCTTAGACTTTCTTGGTCTATCACTACTAACACTTAGTTTTAAGCTTCGTTCAACCCTATCTCCGCCGTTAGAAGCTTCATATTGCCTTCTCTTTCAGGCTGCTGCCGTGAAGGAAGTCGCCCTGGCAACCTGAAGGCTTGGTGGCGGCGGCTTCGGGAAGAACGCCGCCAAGGGCCAGCCGTATATTTCTTGACAAGAAGCGGCCGTTCAGATCTTTCCCCGGTGGCAAGTCGACCGGCTACGTGGACCCCATCTCGGAAAGCCCCTCTCATAGCTTCGATTCAGCAAGAGGTGCAGCAGGCATTCGGGTCCGTCTCCCAGCAGGAAGCCGGTCCCAGATGTGGCCAACCTGGACCCTGAACATGAGGCCTATGGCGGGTAGGGGCAGAGGATTTGTGGTTGAGGTAGGTGTCGGGCGCCCAAGGTCTTTTCCTTGGGTTGGGTGTTCCTGGATCTTCTTCCCCTGTCCCTTCTTCTGCTTCATTCAAGGCTTACGGGATCTGAGATTTTTTCCCTGCCCGCTCTCCCGCTCTTTCTGTACCCCGAAGGTGAAGGGACAGAGAGAAAACAGAAAAGATTCTGCATAAGACGACTTCTAAGAAGTCGTCGTCTTCTTCAGCTAGGAAGTCTACGACTTCCTACGCTGACGCGGGGGTGAAGGCAAAAGCCGAGCTCTTCCTACTCTAAGAGCTCTAGAAGCAAGGCTTCTTAAAGGAGAAGGCTCGCGCTCGGCCGAGCCAACGCCTTCTCCGGCATCTACCGGATCTACTCCGGTAACTCCTGTTGGGGGGTGGCGGGACCGAGCTCCTTTGATCCCAACCACCTTTTCGGCAGTTGTGATGCAACAGTGGAGAGATGGTTGGCTCTCTGGGCTCTAAGTTTGGAACAGATGTTTGCGCAGCTGTCAAACACCACCTCAACCAGTCTGGCCAATCCATTCAGGATCTCTCTAACAAGAGTAGAGAGCACGAGGACCGTTTTTGCTGGACTTAACCAGGCTCCTCAGCCAAGCTCCCCCCTGAGCAGGTACTGGTGTTTTGCAGTTACCTCCCTACGAATCCCTACAGCCTTCTCCATGGATTAACCCATGGAGAGTGGCCGCTATGCCCCCTCCTCAAGGACGGCATGATTTCCATCCCGGAGTGTGGGGAACTCGAAGGGATTGAGGACTTCGAGTTCTATCCTCCCGGGGACTGACTAGCCTTTCATTGGGTATGCTAGGCTGACCGTTGCTGCTCTCCACTAGAGAGGATAAGATCTCCCCAAGAAACTGTTGCTGTATAGTAGGGGATCACGCAACAAGCGGGAATGGGTCACTGCATGGGAGGATTGGGAGTGTACCAACACCAAACTCCAAGCATTCAAGAGTCCATTCATATTTTCGCATGGAGGAGGAGGCTTCTCTTCGTTCGCTACCAAAATAGTGGAAAGCAACTCTTCAGGCAGTCCTCAAAGACGAGCCCATGCCACAGCTGAGGGAGGCGGAATCTACTTCTCCGCTCTTCCCAGCCTTTGGAGGAATTGTGGGAGAACTTGCCTGCCACGTTCTCAATAGGTAAGCTTAAGCCGGACTGCGCAATGGATCAAGTTTGGCGAGAAAGCTTCCAAGACTGCCTGATACCCTTATTCAGGCAGAGTTTTGATGCTCGAACAAGATTGGGAGGTCCCTTAACTCCCCAAATCATTACGGGAAATGGCTGCCCTGTCATACGGCACAGAACCTTTATTCAAGATTCTGGCTAAATCACAGCTTCAGACAGTCCAAGCTGATGCTTTGGACTTCTTCCTAGCTAGAAGGAACTGCCGAAAGCATGTCTTGCAGGAGGCAACTATCAGGCATGAACCTAATAGACTCCTAGCTTCCAGGCATGTGGGGTGCGGACCTCTTCCCAGAGGCCTCTGTGAATGAGGTGCACACGAAGCTGCTAGGCTTAACCAGAAGCCTTAGAGCTAGATGGGGCATCTCTTTCCAAGAGGAAACAAGAGGGGACGCCCCCTGCTGCTTGTAAGAAGCTAAAGAAGACAGGAAGAAGTTCCAGCCTTACCAGAAGCAACAGCAGCAACAGCAATTTGTTCAGGCCGTCCCAGTTACACAACAGGGACAGCCGTCTACTTCAAAGCAGACGCAACCCACCTCCTCCTGTTGTCTCAGAGTCAAACCTTCCACCTCCTACGCAGTCTCGCCGGGCCTTCAATTCAATGTACGAAAAAGCCAGGCCTACCCAGCCTTTAAATAGGTTCTCTAGGGGTAACAGGGCGAGGGGCCACTTTCGCCAGAGTGGCACAGGAAGAGCTTGGCAAGAGGTAAACACTTCAGAGGAGGGCGCGGGGGTGGGGGGAGGTCAACCCGCCCAACAACAGAGAGGCTCCCCAGGTAGGAGGGAGGCTGTTCCTCTTCTGTCACAGGTGGGGGTTCAGCAAACTGGGAGAGAGCATCGTTGTCCAAAGGATTGGGTTGGAGTTGGATCAAAGATCCTCCTCCAATCAAATCATCTATCAGGAACCACAAAGGAAGGGTTGACAGATTATGCGGAGGAAACTCCTTCAGAAAGGAGCTATTGCGAGAGTCAAGCATCTAAAATTTCAAGGTCGCTTATTCAGGCGTGCCAAAGAAAGGCTCAACAAAAAGAAGGGTAATCTTAGACTTGTCAAAGCTAAACTTTCTTTCATTCGTTGCGACAAGTTCAAAATGCTCACCATCTCGCAGGTACGGACCTTACTTCC
Organism: Macrobrachium nipponense; assembly: GCF_015104395.2. Lineage (NCBI taxonomy): Eukaryota > Metazoa > Arthropoda > Malacostraca > Decapoda > Palaemonidae > Macrobrachium > Macrobrachium nipponense. Next base: position 17,729,486 of record NC_061109.1, on the reverse strand, counting down.
CCGTGGGGCCGTCACAACTCCATCGATCTTACAGACGCATACTATCATATCCCTATTAGCCAGACACTTCCGTCCATTCCTAGGCTTCAAACTAGGAAATCAAACGTTCTCATTCAAAGTGATGCCCTTCGGTCTGAATGTAGCCCCCAGGGTATTCACGAAAATAGCAGAAGTGGTAGTTCAACAGTTGAGAACTCAAGGGATAATGGTAGCAGCATACCTCGACGATTGGTTGATCTGGGCACCAACGGTCGAGGAATGTCTCAAAGCCACAAAGAAGGTAGTTCAATTTCTGGAACATCTGGGATTCCAGATAAACAAAACGAAATCCAGACTCACTCCGGGAGTCTCGTTTCAGTGGCTAGGAATCCAATGGGATTTGTCTTCCCACAATCTGTCAAATTCCGGTGGTCAAAAGAAAAGAAAGAAATAGCCAAGTCTGTGAAACAATTTCTCAAATGCAAACAAACATCAAGGAGAAACCAGGAAAGAATCCTAGGTTCTCTTCAGTTTGCCTCAGTGACAGACATCTCCTGAAAGCAAGGCTGAAAAAAAAGATATAAATCGAGTTTGGCGATCGAGAGCAAAACGCCAAATCTCGAGGACAATGTGTCAGTAATTCCACAGATCCTTTCGCAATCAGCTCCGTCCAATGGACAAAAAGTGAAGAACCTTGCCAAAAATTAGTACCCCTTCCAATATCCCCTACCAGTGTTAACCATTCACACGGATGCCTCCCTGTCCAGGATTGGGGGGGATATTCTCAATTCAAGCAAGTTCAGGGGACTTGGTCAGTTCAGTTCCGCCAGCTTCACATAAACGTCCTGGAAGCAATGGCAGTATTCTTACCCTAAGAGACTCCTTTCCCTTGAAGAAGTCTCATCTAAGACTAGTTTTGGACAGTGCAGGTGGTAGTACATTGCATCAACAGAGGAGGGTCCAAATCCAAACAACGTGAATCATGTCATGATAGCCATCTTTGCGCTAGCAGACAAACACAGATGGCATCTGTCCGCCACTCAACCTGGCGGGGGTAAGAAATGTGATAGCAGATGCTTTGTCCCGGTCAGTCCTCTGGAATCAGAATGGTCCCTGGACGACGGGTCATTCCCAGTGGATTATGCCGGAGAGTCCCAGGTCTCCAAGTGGATCTCTTCGCCTCACAAGTGAACCACAAGCTCCCTTGCTATGTGGCCCCCAACCTGGACCCTCTGGCTTATGCCACGGACGCCCCTGTCGTTAAGATTGGAATCAGTGGAGGAAAATTTATGTTTTTCCTCCAGTTGAATCTTCTTTTGAAAGTCTTGAGCAAGCTGAGGACTTTCAAGGGACTAGTAGCTCTGATTGCTCCAGACTGGCCAAAAAAGCAACTGGTATCCTCTGCTTCTGGAATTGGGTCTCCGACCTCAACGGATTCCCAATCCAAAGCTGTCGCAATCAGTACAAATGAGGACTGTGTTCGCTTCCTCAGGAATTCTTCAGACCCTAACTTTATGGACTTCATGAAGTTTGCGGCTAACAAAGATGCTAACATTTGATCCACAAAACACAAAAAAAAAAAAAAATCCTCTTTCCTAGAATCAGATAAAAGAGAGTCAACTATTAGACAGTATGACTCAGCTGTTAAAAAATAGCATCCTTCCTGAAAGAATCAAACACTAACAACCATGACAGTTAACTTAGCTACGTATATCCTTTTTCAGGTCCTTGTTTGAAAAAGGCTTAGCAGCTAGCACTATTACTACTCATAAATCGGCTTTGAAGAAAATCTTTCAGTTGGGTTTCCAGATAGACCTAACAGAATCTTACTTTACGTCTATTCCAAAGCCTGTGCTAGACTTAGACCTTCTCAAAGGCCATACTGCAGTTTCATGGGTTCTTAAATGATGTCCTCAAACTAGCCTCAGATACTGACAACTTGTCTTGTACATTCATAATGCTTCTTAGAAAGACGTTATTTTTATTAAGCCTGGCTTCAGGAGCCAGAATTTCAGAACTGTCGGCTCTATCCAGAGATGCGGGTCATGTGGAATTCCTCCCCTCAGGAGAAGTTCTACTTTTCCCGGATCGTAGCTTTTTAGCTAAAAATGAGGATCCCCTTGCAAGGTGGGCTCCTTGGAAAGTCATCCCACTTCCGCAAGATCCTTCTCTCTGCCCAGTATCAACTTTAAGAGCCTTTCTATCTCGTACATCCTCAAGATCCTCAGGTTCTCTCTTTATGAGAGAAAAAGGTGGCACTTTATCAGTAAAAGGAATCAGACAACAGATCCTTTACTTCATTAAACAAGCCAATCCTGATTCATTTCCAAAAGCACATGACATCAGAGGAGTAGCCACCTCAATTAATACTTTCAACATATGAACTTTGAGGATCTTTAAAAGTATATAAAAAAAACCGGATGGAAATCACCGACAGTCTTTAAACGTCATTACCTAAAGTCCTTGGAATCTTTAAAATTTTCTGCAGTAGCAGCGGGAAACATTGTTTCTCCTGATACTGCATAGTAGTTGTAGTATAGATCTAGGTCTCCTTTCTACCTACCTCGTCCAACATGCCTCACCTAGTTGCCCATGCTACTCGGAATACTCTAGCCTTTAGCCGCTAGAATCATATTGGTGGATTTGTCCCTCATTTTTTTGCTAGGGACATCCTCGCCATGTACATATAATGTACTTCAGTGTTTCTACCCTTATTTTTATGCTAGGGTAGAACACAATGTGTTTGTATATTTTGTAAATATCTTAATTAAGTGAATCATTCTTTATTGTTTTGCCATTACATTATTATGTATTACTATGTCTAATATAAGTTAATTTTTAAGTACTTTATATTGATTGCTTTCTTTATCATACCATTGTTTAGGATAAGTTAGCTTTAAGTACTTTGTTTGTATACTGTAATGTCCCTGATTCACTTATATATCTCTTTTTTACTATTGGGTTTCATTTGTCCTTATTCCCATCTTGTCTGTTTCTCTGGTACTATTTCATAGGCCGACACGAGCTGAGCCCAGAAAAGGGATTTTGACGTAGGAAAAATCTATTTCTAGGTGATTGGCTCGTGTCGCCCTATGAAAACCCACCCTGTTTTCTTTTAACCCACCCTGCAGTACAAGATGTTCATAGATTAAGGATGACCGCTAGGGGCGCTGCTCCGTCCGTGGCGTCGGTAAGTAGTAGTAGTAGCGGCGGGCCGCATGTTTTCACCCTTTAGTATCAGCTCTCTCTGGTGGGGATTTTATGTTGGAAGGTCTAAATGATGAATGACTCGTGGTAGTGATCCCACTTGCCTATATTCACATACCGACACTTCTTTTATAGAGTGAGCGAGTCAGTTTTACTGACATTTTCTTAATTTGGTTTTTCTCTGGTAATTTTAGATTAATTTTACCTAGAAATAATGATCTTAAGGATATTTCATAGGGCGACACGAGCCAATCACCCAGAAATAGATTTTTCCTACGTCAAAATCCCTTTTTTGCACCATTTTAAATTAGCCGTTACATGGAGTATTATATATGAAAATGTGTGCATTTTCATGTAGAATACAACTAAAAAGTACTCATGATTGTAGCTTTCATCAGTTTTGAAATATTTTCATATGAATAACGATAAGTGCCAAAATTTCAACCTTCGGTCAACTTTGACTCTACCGAAATGGTCGAAAAACGCAATTGTAAGCTAAAACTCTTATATTTTAGTAATATTCAATCATTTACCTTCATTTTACAACAAATTAGAAGTCTCTAGCACAATATTTCGATTTATGGTGAGTTTGTGAAAAAAACATTTTCCATACGTCCAAGCGGTAACTTCTGAAAAAATCATATGTTCGATTATCGTAATGTTTGCACCATTTTAAATTAGCTGTTACATAAAGTTTTAATAAATGGAAATGTTTGCACAATTTACATGCACAATACAAAAAAAAAAAAAACTAAAAACAACCCATTGGTTGTAGCTTTTTTTTATTCAGTTTTGAAATATTTTTTTTCATATAAATAAGATAAGTGCCAAAATTTCAACCTTCGGTCAACTTTGACTCTACTGAAATGGTCAAAAAACGCAATTGTAAGCTAAAACTCTTATATTCTATACTCTGTTTTTTTTCATCTGTCCATCTGCCTATGGTGTTTGTGTATGGCAACACTGCGTCCCGGTAAATAGTTACGCTGTGTGTAAGGTGTTAGGTTAAATAAAAGGATATCTGGGTGTACATTTGCAACTGAAAAGTGTTTTAATAATTTACTGTATGCAAATTACACCGTTAATATTCAAAATAGGATATTATTATAATCGTTGAATGTAAGCTGAATGTAACTCTCTTAAGCCCGGGACGCAGTGTTACCATACAAAAACACCATAGGCAGATGGACAGATGAAAAAAAACAGAGTATAGTAATCATTCAATCACTTACCTTCATTTTGCAACAAATTGGAAGTCTCAAGCACAATATTTTGATTTATGGTGAATTTATGAAAAAAACAAAAAACATTTTCCTTACGTCCGCAAGGTAACTCTTCCGAAAAAATCATACGTGCGATTGTGGTAATGTTTGCACCATTTTAAATTAGCCGTTACATAAAGTTTTAGATATAAAAATGTGTGCAATTTCATGTAGAATACAACAAAAAATAATTGAAGGTTGTAGCTTCTCTCATTTTTGAAATATTTGCATATAAATCACGATAAATAGAAAAAAAACCATGTTCAGTCAACTTTGACTCTACCGAAATGGTCGAAAAACAATCTAGTAATATTCAGTCATTTATCTTCATTTTGAAACAAATTCGAAGTCTCTAGCACAATATTTAGATTTATGGTGAATTTTTAAAAAAACTTTCCTTCCCTCTGCGCGCGGATTCTCCGCCGCAAATCTCCGAAATGCATACGTCGCATTCTCAGAATATTTGCTCCATTTCATATTAGGCGTTTCATAGAGTTTTATATATGAAAATGTGCGCAATTTCATGTAGAATACAACAAAAAATAATTGAAGGTTGTAGCTTTTCTCATTTTTGAAATATTTGCATATAAAAAAATATAAAAATTTGTCAACTTTAACTCATCTGAAATGGTCGAAAACTGCAATTGTAAGCTAAAACTCTTACAGTATAGTAATATTCAATCATTTGTCTTCATTTTGAAACAAATTGGAAGTCTCTAGAACAATATTTAGATTTATGATGAATTTTTGAAAAAAAAATTTTTTTACATCCGCGCATTACGAATTCATGCATCATTTTGTGATAATATTTTCTCTGTGTTGCTTTGATTGTTTTACAATGTGCTATATACCAAACTGATCGCAATTTAGTGTACAATACAACGAAAAAAAATTAACTCGTTAGCTTTAACTGTTTTGCTCACACCACGATTTGAATACAATTATATATGAAATTTTGTTTTCGTGCTATCATATGTCGCATTATTTTTATATGATAATATTTTTTTCATTTCTGATGGTTGCATACTAAACTTCAGGCAATGACAAAAAAAGGAGCCAAAAATGAACTCTTAATCTTGAAAACTAAGCGCGCTGTGATTTTTTGAAAAAAATACCGACACCTTTTATTTAGGTGAGCAAGTCAGAGACTTCTGACATGTCCAATTTAGCAGTTCTCTGGTATCATAGCAATATTTTACTAGAAATAGTGCTAAAGAGGACACATTTCACTGGGCGACACGGGCTCCTCGACCAGAAATAGATTTTTCCTACGTCAAAATCCCTTTTTTCTTGCTTCGGCGCTCACTCCAAGACCCCCTAGGCATACGGGAGACCATTTTTATTATACCCCTTAGGCCTTTAAGGGTTAACATTGCTCAATTTGAGCTTCGATACAATCACAGACCAACCGTCACGATCATTTTAACAGATATGTTCTTATTTGCCAGAAGGCACGTATTCCTCTGATGACCTTCTCTTCTGTATGACCCCATTGGTACAACTTGACAACAAGGAGTAGGTTTGACTGATCGCCTCTGTTTGGCCTGTTCCTTTCCATCTACCCCCTTTATGTTCTAGGTGGCGTAGTTCTTTCTATAACCACAGAGTACTTTGACAAGTCAAAGCCGGCCCTCCTGAAGGTCTCTTGAGCATACTTACACCATACTGAGCATGACTAAGAAATGTATCTGTCATCATGACCTGTGCTGCACTGACTCATTATCCCGGATTCTGGGGCAAATTGGAACTGTTGTTCCTAACTACTTTTGAGTCTACGTCAAAAACCTGCTTATTGAGTGCTCCCAGTCCACCAAGGTCAGAGGAAAACCACCATCCACGGTCAGTTTCCTGTAACGTGACTGATGTATGTGCCTGGTGGTAATCTATCAAGTCTACTCTGATACAGAGTATGTTTTCACTTATCAGATCGGAGTTCTTATGTGCCCCAGCCAGTTCACTGCTCCTGATTCATCTGAAGATTACTGATTCATCTGAAGATTACTAGTGTGAAGTGATATTCACATGTCCAATCACCAGTCCAATGTGTAATTAGAGAGAGACTTCCCTCTGTTCTGACACCCTCTCCGCAAGATCATTGTATACTGACAGAATGCCTTTAATGGACAGAAACCTCCTCTATACAGGCAGTCAAGGCCAAAGAGTCATTCTGTATATGTGAGCCGAAGGCCTTTGGAGTCGTGTTACATCCGAGGTGACACTCTACACCCAAAATCTTAAAACTATTATTTCGAAAAGGGATACTGGGCAAACTCCAGACCTTGAGATATTAATTCTACCTATCGGTGGTGCCCCTTCCCCACACGAACCTGGTAGCGATAATTGCGCTAAGATAAACTTTATCAGTCACTCATCTTGGGTCCTTAATTACTGGAACCCCTTCTTCCATTCAGGACACAGAGGAACAGGTAAAACATAGAGTTTGTGTAACCTTCAGGTTGTTCCCAGTATCCCAAATGGAATCCTCAGGCTCCTCAAAGGGTGAAACCACTGAGACAGCTCTTACATGGTTTTTCCATTAGCATATGAGTTCCTCTCTGGACGAGTGGTTTGTGCACTCATCTGCCAAACTGGTGGTCCGAGGAATCAGAGAAACTTATTTCTGGTGATAGAAATTAATTTATCGATATCGTGCGGTTCGGATCCCACAATAAGCTCCAGGTCCCGTTGCTAGGTGTCCAATTGGTTCCTAGCCACGTAAAAAATATCCAATCCTTCAGGTCAGCCCTAGGAGAGCTATTAATAAGCTCAGTGTTCCTGTAAAAACTAAGATACACTTAACTTTTCCAATTATATACGGACGATATCATAGGAAAACCCAAGGGGAATGTCCTATGATAATATATTCTATTCAGACACATCCTAATTAACCTCCTGTCCAAGGAATTAATCTGTTAACAGGACATGGCTCATTTTTTCACAAGTAATGTTACTTTCCAACCACGAAACACCCTATGTGGTGATCTGTTACAATATACGGGTCTTCCAGCAATCCTTGCATTTATGTGTTGTAAAACGTACTCCACAAGACTTGAACAAGGTAATTCATACTCCTTCGTATCCTTTTTCGATCCAAACACCATGTCAATCCCCAGGGGAAGCATACAGGCAGGTGTCTCCATGCTCCCTGAAAGGTTATCAAATTGAAGAATCAAATCAATCACCTCCACATACGAAGCCAGAAACTCTTGGTTTTCTCCTTCCTCCGGTACTAACATACTGTGTTCAGCCACAGGAGACGTTAGCTCACTCCTATCCTCTGACAAACGTCCGGGTGCGCCATGGCCGTCCAACCCTAGGGCCGTGGCATCTTTGATCTCTGATGGCCACCGATGGCTCGATCTCTAATAGTCAGTAGGATTTGAAAACATATCTATTTGCAATCCTATATACAAATATGAGAGCAATTTTATCATATTGCATTACTCTGACATCTAGAGTCCATGGGAAAAGTTTGTAAAAGCATCGGCATATCAAGTTCATCTAAATTGGCAACACTGCGCCCTTACGAACGATTCCTACGCCCCTCACTGTTTACACAGTTGCCACCTATGACCATCTAACTTGGCAACCCTGCGCCCTTACGAACTATTCATACACCCAGCACTGTTTACACAGTTGCCTCCTACGACCGTCCTGATCCTTCCCGTCGTATTCCTTACGACCATCACATTATTTGCGATCGTCATATTCATATGATCTTCATTTCCTTATGGGCTTCATAGTACTCATGTCTATTATAGCCCTTATGGTCGTCATGCTTCCAAAGCCCCTCATAGCTCTCATGGGTGTCATCGATCTACGGCCATTACAGCTCTACGGCCGTTATAGCTCTACAGCCGACATGGTTATCACAACCTGGGCTACCACTGGACTGTTGACAACCTAAACGGCAACCGTCTAAAGTTGACTGAGCTAAAGTACTGCTTAAGCTTTCTTATTCCAAACATAACTGGAGCACACAACGGCACAGCCACTTATCCTATGAAAAAATTCATATCTCTCCATAAGTGTGTTCCCAAAATGAAAGCGTAATATAATGATGCCACCGATGAGAGGTTGGCAGCAGTAGGCTGTGATGTCATGACTACTGCCATTTTGAAAGCGGTTTTGGCTATGACGTCATCACGCCTGATGGAAGCGTGAGGCTGTTGATGGTACTCTTGCAGCCAAGATCAAGAGACCTAACCTGCTGTGGCATTTCTACTTTACAAGGATGTGACAGTCCTGGCTCGAATATGAAGAAGAAATTAATCTTCTCCTCTTGGCACGAGGATCAGTCACGAAGTCCCTGATTCTAAGCCTTCTCCAACTCTTCACAGCAACACTAGACTAAGCTTCCATCATTCACTTTTTTGACAATTACAGCTACTTCTTGTGCTTTTATATATTAGGGATGTAACAGTCCTGGCTCGAAGATGGAGAAGAAACTTCTCTTGGCTCGAGGATCAGCTACAAAGTCCTTATTCTTCCAGGATTGGCAGGAGAATGCACTGGCGTCAAACGCTCAAAGCAAGTCACCTAAGCTTGTTGACACCCAAGCAGAAGGATACAGAGGAAAGACTTGCGTCTTCTCCATTATGTGACTGTTATATCTCCTAACGCTTATAATTTTCTCCCAAAAACAATGTGCATTAAAAATCTCCAAATCCGAAAGCATAGTTGTAAAGTACTCTTGTACCTCGACATGAAAATGGAAGCATGTCTCGTGTAGGCAGCAGCTATTAAGTGACGTCATGGCGGGCGCCATGTTTATGACGTCACTGAGCATCTCGAATGTGAAGCCAGCACCCTACCAGAAGTGCAAGGCTGTTGGTTGTTACTCTCGTAGGCATAGCAACCTGACATTAAAGGCTGCCGTGTTGCACTATCTGCTTCTTTACAGATGGCGACTCATCCGACTGCCATTCAGTGCATATCAGGATAAAACGGGACATCCATCACGTGGGACCCTGGATGGCAGCTCGACATTATATAGCAAACCAACTGTCCTTCTTGGTTTGGTACACAGGAGGGGTTCCCCCTCGCGCGGGGCAGGACGAGCCCCACCCCAAACGAACGGAAGACCCCGAATACAATTGTATGTCGGGGTACCGAGCGCCCTCCTCCACGCTCGACAGCTAGGGCGAAGAGAAGGACCTCGATACCGGCCCCCCCGAGGGAGAAGGTGCCATACGCGGGAGCTGAGCGGGTGGCAAGAAAGAAGACGAAGTATCTGTTACCAAAGGAGTCACGGGAGAGCTTTCCGACGACTCCTTGGCAGGCCTTCGCTTCTTCCTGCCCTCATACAACCCCCACTGCACCTCCGACCAATCACAACAAACAATGCACGGCTCGGCCCGAGAGCATTCCCGCCCTCGGCACCGAGCGCAAAGGACATGAGGATCTATTTCTGGGAAGGATCTAAACTTCCCACACTTGCGGCCCTCCACCCCGGGGCACAGTCGCCGGATGATGGGAGGGCGCGGAGATTGATCCGATCCTTGGTCCATGGTAGAAAAATCACAATTTATATATGAAAAGAAGTACTTACAGTTTCACTTTTATACACCTTACCTTACCTTACAGACCTTACAGTTCGTTCGGGTTGCCCCAGGTCCCTCAGTGTGAGGCGCCTCTAATGTCTACCAGAGAGTTGCTAGTACATCTTCCGGTATATTTTGCATCTTCCAATCTTGGATGGTCTGGGATGCAGTTTAGATATTTGTCGAGCTTATTCTTAAACACATCTACGCTCACTCCTGAATATATTCCTCAGATGAGCTGGCAACGCATTGAATAGACGCTGCATTATCGATGCTGGTGCGTAGTGGATTAATGTCCTGTGTGCTTTCCTTATTTTTCCTGGTATAGTTTTGGCACTATTAATCTACCTCTGCTTTGCTCTTTCTGATATTTTTAGTTCCATGATATTTTCTGTTATTCCTTCTATCTGTTTCCATGCCTGAATTATCATTTAGCGTTCTCTTCTCCTTTCTAGACTATATAATTTTAAGGATTGTAGTCTTTCCCAGTAGTCTAGGTCCTTAACTTCTTCTATTCTAGCTGTAAAGGACCTTTGTACACTCTCTATTTGTGCAATATCCTTTTGATAGTGTGGGTACCATATCATATTGCAATATTCAAGTGGACTACGAACATATGTTTTATAAAGCATAATCATGTGTTCAGCTTTTCTTGTTTTGAAGTGCCGTAACAACATTCCCATTTTTGCTTTACATTTTGCCAACAGAATTGCTATTTGATCATTGCATAACATGTTCCTATTCATCATCACACCAAGGTCTTTAACTGCTTCCTTATTTGTGATTGTCTCATTATTAGGTCCCCTATATGCATATAGCTTTCCTTCTCTGTCTCCATAATTTATTGATTCAAATTTATCAGAGTTAAAATACCATCCTATTTACCTCTGCCCAATCATATACTTTGTTAAGGTCTCTTTGTAGAGCGTTCCTATCTTCATCACAAGTAATTTCTCTACTTATTCTTGTGTCATCAGCGAAACTACTCACTACCGAATCCTTAACATTTCTGTCTATGTCTTCAATCATAATAACAAACAATATTGCAGCTAGCACCGTACCTTGTGGCACACCGGATATTACCTTGGTTTCATCCGATTTCTCATCGTTTGCAAAATAACTATCTGTTTTCTGTTGTGTAAAAATTCTTTTAACCATCTTCCTACTTTATCTACGATATTGTGTTTTTCTAATTTTCTTTGCTAATATATTATGGTCTACTTTGTCAAAAGCTTTTGCAAAGTCTAGATAAACCACATCTGTTTCATTTCCGCTTTTCATATTTTTGAATATGTTCTGACGGTGGACTAACAGTTGGGTTTGTGTACTTTTTCCGGGTACGAAACCGTGTTGTCCTATATTAAACAAATTATTTTTTATTAAATGTTTCATAATATTTTTCTTCATTACCCTTTCATACACTTTCATAATATGTGATGTAGACTCACAGGCCTATAATTACTTGCCTCTAGTCTTGATCCACTTTTGAAAGTAGGGGTAATATATGCTAATTTGTGCCTCATCATAAAATCTTGCCTGTATCTACACTTTGTCTTAATAATATTGCAAGTGGCTTTGCGATAGAATGAACTACTTTCTTTAACAAAATAGCAGGGACTCCATCCGGCCCTGCAGCAGCTCCATTTTTAACTTCATTAATTGCCTGCACAATATCAGCTTCATTAATTTCTATGTCAGCTAAATATTCACTATTTTCTTCCCTTACTTCTATATCATTATCTTCATTATCTATTCTAGGGGTGAATTCTCTCTTATATCGTTCTGCCAGTATGTTGCAAATTTCCTTTTTTTCATTCGTTAATCTCCCTTCAATTCTCAGAGGGCCTATTTCTATTCTTCTTTTATTCATCTTCTTCGCATATGAGTATAATAGTTTGGGGTTTTGCTTGATATTAATAGGGTTTTTTCTTCCAAGTCCCGTTTTTCATTTTCTTTTGATTGTATAATCTTTTGTTCTGCATTTTCTATCTTACTTTTTAGTTCTATAACTTTCCATGCATTTTTTTCTTTTGCAAGACCTTTTTTCCACTTTCTGATTTTCTGGAACAAGATCCTTCTGTCTCTTGGTATGCATGAATGATGTTTACTTTTCTTCTTCGGTATATATTTTTCCACTATTTTCTCCAATATTTTATATAATATCTCCGTATTTACCCTTATGTCATCACTTACGAAAATGTTATCCCAATCTTTGTTTTAATTCTTCATTAATTTCTGACCATTTTATATTTTTACTGTAGAAGTTGTATTTTCCATATCCTTCCCACTTTTTCATTTCTTGCTTATCTCTATTTCACTTGCTTTGGAATGAACTGTTAATTCTATGACATTATGGTCTGAAATACTCGCATTATAAACTATTATTTCTTTAACATTAATTCATCTCGTTCACCAAATACTAGGTCTAAAGTATTTTCCTTTCTTGTTGGCAGGTGATTTATTTGTTGAATGTTGTATTCTAGTAGCCATATCTAATAGCTTTTCAAATTGCCTCTTTATCTTCTGCACTACAATTACTCTCTATATGTATAAGTACAACCACAATCTCCTATTCGTTCTTTCCATTCTACGAAAGGAAAGTTGAAGTCACCAGATAGGAGAATGTCCAGTCCTTGTGATTTCTACATATATCATCCAATTTTTCAATTATTAAGTCAAACTCTTTAGTATTAGGAGGTCTATATATTACTATGTTCATCAATTTTTCAGATTCAAATTCTACCGCTATTAGTTCACATTCTGAGTTACTATATTTCTATATATTTTTCCTTGTTTTTTGTCTTTCCCATATATTTGCGGTTCCCCCTTGATTCCTATTTTTTCTATCTGATCTATAAAGTTTGGAACCCTTTTATTTGATCATCATTCCCAGTCTCTTGGGAATACCAGGTTTCACTTATATTCATTATATCTATTTTCTTTTTCATTTTGGGTTATGTTCTTCTAAGTACTCTATTTTTCTTTTTGAGTTACTCGTAACTAAACCCTGCGCATTCATCACTATGATGGTTTGCGTGTTTTTCCTCCTTCCATTTAATAATGGTAGTAATAAGGATTTTCCCATGTCTCTTTCCTGTTCTGGTATGTTGTTCTTTTTTTCATTTCCAGAAATTCTGACATTAAAAAATCCAACTTTTCCATAATATTTGATCTTCCTTCATCATAATTATTCATTTTGTGTCTGAATCTGCATTTTTCTCCGTTTCTGCAATATCCTCTTGCATAATACAGTTATTATCTCTTGAGTAGAATTTCGGAGCTGATGCTTTGAAATTTTTTGCTGACACCTCTGCATATCTCATTGGTGGTTTGCTTTTCTCTTTTACCTGATATTCTTGATTTCTCTCTTTATTTGTTTCTTTTCTTATTTTTGGATTTTATTACTTGGTTGGTTATTTATTTGATTATGATTCATGGCTACAGGGTGCATATATTTGCATTTTTTGTCGAACTTACATCCTTTTCCTTCTTTTTGGTTTTTACATATTTTTGGATGCAGATCTCTGCAATCATCCCCATATCCATCTAAGTATGCACATTTACCATATATTTCATAGTTTTGACATATCTTAGGATGTTTGTAGTAAAAAAACATCTTTCTCCAAATCTGCAATTCCCTCTTTTCAAAAGGTTGCAGATTTGTCTTTCTTGTCTATTTTTCCTCTTTCCCGTCATTGTGTAGATCTGGGTAGAGCTCTTCGGATTTGCTTTTCTGTTGTCACATCGTAATTTATTTCTTCGTAGGTAATGCTGCTTTTATTGCCTCATATGTAGTATCAATGAGTATCTCTGCATCCATACTTTTATCTTGTTCTTTGTTTTCCTTATTTTTTTCTGTCATTTCATTTTTGTTTACTTCTCTTCCGTTTTCCTCTTCTTCTTTTTCTTCTTCTTCTTCCTCTTCCTCTTCTTCTTCATCCTCAACTATTTGTACATTCAATCTTGATTTAATAACATTGTCTATCCATGATAGACATGTTGAACAAAAAATTCTTGTATCTTTTCTCAAATCTTGTATTACCTCAGCACACTGTGGATGGGTCGGAATGTTGCATGCAGCACATTTTCTGATTAGGTTTTGTGGATTGACTATGCTATACCAAACCTTACACAGTTTGCATGCTTTTTGGCATTCTTTTTCCTAATGCATCAATTAGGATATTCACAAGATTCACCTTATTAATTTTCTTTGTCGGAATATGTTGGTTTATGATATTCTTCATATATGTGATATTTCTTCAGTAGAAGAATATCACAATAATCCAGAGCATACGACGATGAAGCGGGCAGAGAGCGATGGCAAACACGTCCTCACACCACAAGTCCGAAAGCAAAAGTGGTTCTTCACCTCCCAGTCGCGCGGCGCGCACACTGTCGGACAAGCAGTTAACTACCGAACTCCTTTGTTCGAAGCTTACGACCGTCCAGCTGCTGATAGTTACCTTCCTATTGTAAAAGGACCGATGGTTTGTATGTCGTACCGGAACAAACTGGCCTTTTTTGGAAAAAAATGCCTCATCGGATGTACATCACGCAGGAAGAGAAGAAGCTACCCGGGCATAAATAAGCCTGTGAAAGACAGGCTTATGCTCGCACTTTGTTCCAACGCCAGGTGAAGCCCCTACTTGTCTATCACTCCGAGACTCCTCGAGCCTTCAAGGCCCACAAAATGCTTAAGGAGATGCTTCCAGTGATGTGGAGGGCTAATGCGAAAGCCTGGGTAACAAGGCTTTTGTTCACTGAGTGGGTAAATCTGTGTTTCGGCCCGACAGTGAAGAAATTCTTGGAAGATAAGCGCATCCCTCTGAAATGCCTGCTGGTGTTGGACAATGCCCCTGCTCACCCTCCCTCCTGGCCTCGGGAGATTATCCTAGCGGAGTATTCCTTCATCAAGGTTCTTTATCTTCCGCCTAACACCACCCCTCTCCTCCAGCCCATGGACCAGCAAGTGATACTGAACTTCAAGAAGCTGTATACAAAATGATATTGTTATGATACAATAAAGTTTTGTGCATACCGTATATACTCGAGTAACGTGCGATCTCGCATATCATGCGACCCCCAAATTTTCACCAATAAACAGTGGTTTTGTCATGTATCTCATGTATCATGCGAGTTCCTTTTCCGAGAGCGTCAGTTCATAAGGTTGGTGGTTTAGCATGCAAATGGCTGAGTCATTCAGATGTGTGCTGCTGCTAGTCAAGTTACGGTAATTTTCTTACTAATCTCGAGAATTGAATAGAAAATCTCAAGATTAAAAAAGAATCCCAAGATAATATAATAATTGTAAAAATGACACGACTTGGAGTCCTAAATCATTCTCTCTCTCTCTCTCTCTCTCTCTCTCTCTCTCTCTCTCTCTCTCTCTCTCTCTCTCTCTCTCTCTCTCTCTCTCTCTCAGGAATAAATACTGTAATTTGAGTCTTTCACCAACGGGTATCAGTAAATGTGTAAACATTGTGTGCATGTTTAAAAAAAATGTGCAGTACACAAACATTCCGATGTTTTGGTTTTTGGAATTTTTCAGATTTCGGAAATGTGAGGTCAGATGCATAATCAAACAAACATCACTACTGCAGCAAAAACATTTTTTCCCTTTATGTTTTTCATTATTGTTATTTATTAATTACAGTTTATTTAAATAAATATTAATATAATACTGTTAAATGAATGTGAGATAACTAAGATCACCTATAACAAAATAGTGGGACAATTAATACCATATGTTCACTAATAGCTATTATTTTCAAAACAAACATTCCGTAAAACGCAAAAAATATATGTACATGACAATCAAAATATAATAATGTTTTGCAGTTCAACTTGTGAATTTTAACAATAAGTATGACTATATAATATATTTCACCATATCGATCTTGAAGTTGAAGAGTTGTAAAATTTTTAGGATGGTCCGGGAAAAGGATTTGTACTTCGTGTTTACGTATCGCTACAACACCATGTGGTATTTTTCATACCAACTAATATTGATGACGCCATCGCTACCGACACACTTTTGCGGTATTTTCATACCACTATACATCAAAGTTAAAATGATCATATTATAATTGTTCATAGTTTTCACGAAGAAATAATTATATAAAGAAAATTATTGAGTAATTTTTGCCGTCAGCAGTCAGAAAATCACGAACATGGTAACGTTCAAAACTAGTGCCAACCACGGCACATGTCTATAAATAGAACAGAAGCAGAGGGCAGTCATTGGATAACAGATCTCCATGGCTACCAACCAACCAACCAATCAGGTGTTAGTTATACTACTCTGTGAATTTCTTAGAATGAACGTTTACACACGCGAAGCTAACGATGATGTGTGTGTTTTGCATACAATACGTAGTTTTATTTTTATTAGTGTAAGTATTTTACTGATTACATGAAGAATAGAATGATTCCTTCTCATTACTTTGAATGCAAAATGGTTTGAAGATTCTTCCGCAAAAAGAAAAGAAAAAAAATTTCTTTAGAAGATGTTACCTATTTACTAACGCGGTTGACATAGCTTCAAAACAAAATTCAGCTCTTTAATCTCTGGAAAAATGTTAATCTTTCTGTCTGCTGGTCACACCCTTTATATCCCCGGCGACTAACAACAACAAAATTTGTTTGTTTGTTTTATCTTCCAAGATGTACGTAGGTGTTTATTACCTGTAGGTACAGCACATTTTTTAACAGTATGCCCATACACACACACACACACACACACACACAGTTGCGCGTGTGCTAATACCTATTGGTTTCAGAGACTCAAGTTAACACGTAGAGTATAGTTGAGAGGGGAGAGAGAGAGTTCATCCTAGATGGCCTTGGTTCATCTCTCTATCTCTCGAGGAATGTCAAGATTTGTTCCCTGATCTTTGTGAATTTAGTCCATGCGACTGACAGCAACAAAATTCATTTTTTTTTTTCTTCCAGATATGAATTACCCGTACTGCACATTTTTAACAAGCATGAACACACTGCAATATACTCTCTCTCTCTCAGAAAAGATACCGTCAATTCAATGTATCAGTATCTTTTCCTGATAGACAGACAGAGTAAATATTTAGGACTCCAAGGCTTGGCATATGTCAATTATTTTATTATCTTGGGATTTTTGGTTAATCTTGGGATTTTCCATGGTCAACTCTTGGGATTAGTAAGAAAAACTCGATTATTTGAGTAGCAGTAGCAGCAGCTGCAGCGCACACCCAAATGAATCGGGTAAGCCTAGCACGCCAAACAATAGTATTTACAAAATGAGCTGAGCTCTCTGGCTGGGCTGTTTTGGTCCTCCCACGTGTTTGATCGCATATCTGCCAAATTTATAATAACAACAGAGATAAAACCATTTCTCCCATTACAGATATCAAATATTATCTTTTCCGTTACGCAGAATTCTAAATAAATTACGTAGGTTCACGATTGATAAAGTTTTTTTTATGCAATAACAAGAAACGGAGTCAGATTTTCTATCACCATGTCATCTCATTTTGGTGCTGTTGCGAATATTTCAACCAGTTCCACGTGCGTTTAAATCCATACTGACTACAGTCTGGAGGCAGTTCTCCCTCCTACACATATCTTGATTTCTTAATATCGTAGGTATAGAATAAATTGGTAAGCAAGGAAATATGAAATAAAGCATAACCAGGGTGACCAGACGTCCCGTATTTGACGGGATTGTCCCGTATTTATGACATGTGTCCCGTATCGACCCTCCCCGGGACGCCTTTTGTCCCGTATTTTTAATATCTGAAAAAAAAATAAATAAATAAATAAACTAGCGAAATTTGTACTGAGCATCCCCCCTTCAAACGCTCAAGTGGAGCGAGTGTTATCTCTGATGGGCCATCGATGGGGTGGGTGTAGGAACCGGTGCAGTGTAGAGATGATAAAGTCAGAACTACAGATAAAGTGCAATTTCACACTGTCCTGTCCGGAGTTCATCACATATGCTCAAACCAAACACCATCTCTTGAGAGCAGTTGGATCTAGTGCAAAATATGACAAATGAAAAATAACTTAACAACAATGAGGAAAATAATTTTAAAAGGATTATGGAAAGATTTTCATCATATGTATTTTATTGTTACTATTTATTCAATATATTACGGCAAGTCACTTTTGTTATTAATATCCTTCAAAGCTGCAAAACATGCTTGATTGCAATATTCTAATGCTTTGATGAACAGCTGTTTGTAACAAAATCTACAACGAATGCACTTTAAAACAAAAGAAAAGTCAATAAAGAAGGCTGAGAAGGACTTTGCCTGCGTTACTATGTGCATAACTTCGCATAAGTTGTGTCTATATTGTTCAACTACCTCTTCAATTTCAGTGTCCCGTATTTCAATTTTTGAAATCTGGTCACCCTGAGCATAACAGAGTAAGTTTGACGAGTGAGAAAATAAACAATCGTATACAAACAGATTCTCTCTCTCTCTCTCTCTCTCTGACAAAATGATATTGTTAGTATACAATAAAGTTTTGTACATACTTACCTGGCAGATATATACGATTGATGGCCCTCCCAGCCTCCCCTCAGGAGACAGGTGGAAGAGAAAATCTGGCTGGAAAGGGGGATTGGTTCTTACACCCGCCACCCAGCGGCGGGTAAGGTAGATCACCTGACCTACCTGTAGCGTGTGCCGCAAGTTTTATATTTTCTGTTGTGACGTCAGAGTCGTAAGCTATGTATATATCTGCCAGGTAAGTATGTACAAAACTTTATTGTATACTAACAATATCATTTTTGTACATGAACTTCCCTGCCAGATATATACATAGCTGATTGACACCCTTGGTGGAGGGAAAGAGACATTTAAGTCCAGAGAAAGGGGAAATAACATATGTTAAAGTAATAAAATACCCTTGGTTCTTACCTGATTTAGGCAGAAGACTTCATAGTTACTGTCTACAAGTCTGCGTTGCCTGAAGAGTTACAGCGAGGGCGTGACCTACAGCTGAAAAACTCTTTGGGTCTACCAATGGGAACTGACTCCGCTTACTTGGTAGAATCCAGTTAGGGTCTAGTCAAAGGGGATCAACCCACTTAAATGACAGAGCCTGTCCACTACCAATGCAAGGAGCTTCAAGCACAAAACGATCACCTAACCAAAACACAAATGTTAGAACTACGAAAGAAGGTGCCTCCTGCATCCTCCTTTCCACAACCAAAAAACACAATACAAATCCAATAAGGGAAAAAATATTTAAAAAGGATATGCTTCAGCTTCCTCCCCCAGCACTGAATCCGCTGATATGTACGGGCCTAACCCAAAGCACTTCTCATACGTAATTCTTACGTCTTTCAGGTAGTGGTTGGCAAAGACTGACTCACACCTCCAATAAGTCGCCTTCATGAGGTTTTGTAAGGACATGTTTTTCTTGAAAGCCAAAGATGTTGAGATGGCCCTTACCTCATGCGCCTTGACTGTAAGAAGTCTATACTGATCCTGGTTACAAGATGCGTGAGCTTCTTTAATAAGGTTCCTAATAAAGAATGACAGGGCATTCTTTGATAAAGGCCTACTAGGATCTCTTACAGAACACCATAGGATGTCTGAGTTAGCCCCAAGTTTTTTCTTCCTCTGGAGATACAACTTTAAGCTCTTTACAGGGCAAAGAGTCCTCTACTCTTCTACTCCAACTAGAGAGGATAAGCTTTTTATCTCAAAGCTCCTGGGCCAAGGGGAAGAGGGGTTTTCATTCTTGGCCAAGAAAGATGGGAGAAATGAACAAACAGCTGAGTCTCCTTGGAACCCAACATCTCCTTCCAGAGCTTGCAGTTCGCTGACTCTCTTAGCAGAAGCTAAAGCGCAGAGAAACAAGGTCTTCATAGAAAGGTCTCTGAAAGAGGCTGATTGGAGAGGTTCGAATCTCGAGGACCTCAAAAACGATAACACTACATCCAGGTTCCAGCTTGGGGTTAAACAAGAGTTCCTTTAGAGGTCTCAAATGACTTGATTAAATCATGCAGGTCCTTATCTTCAGAGATGTTTAATCCCCTGTGTCTGAACACAGAAAATAGCATACTCCTGTAGCCCTTCATCGTTGAGACTACCAAACCGCATTTTACCCTCAGGAAAATAAGAAAGTCTGCTATCTGGGTCACAGAGGTACTGGAGGAGGAAACGTTCTGATTCCTGCACCAACGTCGGAAAACATCCCACTTCGACTGGTAGACCCTGGTGGTGGAAGGTCTACGTGCATTGGCAATTGCTCTTGCAGACTTTGCTGAAAAACCCCTAGCTCTGACCAGACTCTTGATAGTCTGAATCCAGTCAGACTGAGAGCGGGGAGGTTCTTGTGAAACCTGTCGAAGTCTGGCTGTTTGAGCAGATCGACTCTTAGTGGCAGGGATCTTGGGACGTCTACCAGCCATTCCAGTACCTCTGTGAACCAGTCCTGGGCGGGCCAGAATGGAGCTATCAAGGTAATCCTTGCTCCTTCTGAAGCTGAGAATTTCCTTAGAGTCTCCCCTAGAATCTTGAAAGGGGGAAACGCATAAAGGTCCAAGTTCCTCCAGTCCATCAGGAACGCGTCTACCGCTACTGCTTTCGGGTCTGATATCGGTGAGCAGTACAGGTCTATCCTCGCGTTCCTGGAAGTTGCGAAGAGGTCCAGATGAGGTCTGCCCCAGATCTTCCACAGCTCCTGGCATACGTCCGAGTGTAGGGTCCATTCTGAGGGAAGGACTTGGTTTCTTCTGCTGAGCAGATCTGCTCTGACATTTCTTTCTCCCTGCACGAACCTGGTGAGGAGACTTATCTCCCTTTCCTCCGACCACAAGAGGAGCATTCTTGCTGATTCGTACAGGGAGAATGAGTGAGTCCCCCCTGTTTCCGAATGTAAGCCAGGGCTGTGGTGTTAGACGAGTTGATCTGAACTGAAGACTTCTGTACGAGGGGTTCGAACTCCTTGAGGGCCAACCAAATCGCCATCAGTTCTTTTTTGTTGATATGCCAGGACACCTGTTCCCCCACCCAGGTGCCTAACACTTCTCTGGAGCCTAGAGTTGCTCCCCAACCTTTGTCCAATGCGTCTGCAAATAACACTAGGTCGGGATTCTTCAAACGTAAGGAAATGCCTTCCTTGAAGAGAAGAGGGTCTGCCCACTAACGGAGATCCTCTTTTATCTCGTTCGAGATCTTGAACACAAAATCTAGATCCTGAGCACCCCGATTCCAGTTCCGATTTAGAAAGAACTGGAGGGGTCTGAGGTGCAACCTCCCTAGAGAAACTAATTGCTCCAGCGAGGAGAGTGTCCCCAACAGACTCATCCACTCCCTCGCTGTGCATACATCTTTCTCTAGAAAGGTTGCGACCTTCTCTGCACAACGTGCTATCCTTTCCGGGGATGGAAACGCACGAAAAACCTGAGAAACCATCTGAATCCCCAGATAGATACGATCTTGGCTGGGGATTAACTGTGATTTCTCGAAGTTTATCAGCAAACCCAGAGAACTTGCTAAAGTCAACGTAATGTGAAGGTCCTCCAGACATTTCTCCTTCGATTTGGCCCTGATCAGCCAATCGTCCAAGTAAAGGGACACCCTCACTCCTTCGAGATGAAGCCATTGGGCTATGTTCTTCATCAGCCCTGTGAAGACTTGAGGGGCTGTGGAGAGGCCGAAGCACAAAGCCCTGAACTGGAACACTTTCCCTTTCCACATGAATCTCAGGAACTTGCGCGAAGAAGGATGGATCGGCACATGAAAGTAAGCGTCCTGAAGGTCTAGTGACACCATCCAGTCCCCTGGACGAAGGGCCGCTAATACTGAGGATGTCGTCTCCATTGTAAACCTTCTCTTCTTCACAAAGACATTCAGGGCGCTTACGTCCAGAACCGGTCTCCATCCTCCTGAGTTCTTGGGCACAAGAAAAAGACGGTTGTAGAAACCCGCGGAAAGAGGGTCCTTCACCATCTCTATCGCCTCCTTCTCCAGCATAAGGGTCTTTGTACCTGGCCACCAACTCCCTTGGTGTAGTGGTCAGAGGTGGTCTCGAAACGAAGGGAATGAGGTATCCTTTCTTGATTATAGAAAGGGACCAGTTGTCCACCCCCTTCTGTGCCCAGACGTCTGCAAAACTTAGCAGTCTGGAAGACACTGGTACTACTTCTTCGATCTGATCGATCGAGAGAAGGTCCTTCCTCTTCTAGGAGGTCTTGTTCCTCTGGAGGAAGAAGCGCGGGAAGAAGGGCCTCCTCGAAAGGGCTCTTGCTTGCTTGACGTTTCCTTCTTCGTCTTAGGCTGAAAGGAAGCCTTTGGAATTCTTGCTGAACAAGCCAACATATCCTGCGTCGCCTTTGCTGAAAGAGCGCTGGAAATATCATTAATGATCTTCTTGGGGAAGAGTTGCTGGGAAAGATGAGCGTATAACAACGACGATCTCTGTGCATGAGACACCACCATGGTTAAAAAGGAGCAGAAAACTGCCCTTTTCTTAACAACTCCAGCCCCGAAAAGCGAAGCTATCTCTCCAGAACCATCTCTCACTGCCTTGTCCATGCAAGACAGGACTGAATGTAAATCCTCCGGAGAAAGAGACTCTTGATCCCTCGTCTTCTTTGCCAAGACTCCGAGGGTCCAGTCGAGGAAGTTAAACACTTCTAGAACCCGGAACATTCCCTTCAGAAGGTGGTCGAGTTCGCTCATTCCCCACGTCGTCTTTGCAGAATTAAGTGCCGAGCGACGCGCGGAATCCACCAACGAAGAGAAGTCCGAGTCTGCAGAAGCTGGAAGAGTCAAACCCAAAGGCTCCCCCGACTCGTACCAGAATCCCATCTTTCCCGTAAGACTGGAAGGTGGGAAGGAAAAAACGGTCTTCCCCTTCTCCTCCTTAGAGACCAACCAATCGTCGAAGCTCTTGAGCGCCTTCTTCATTGACACCGTAGGTTTCATCTTCACCACCGACGACGTCTTCGTAGTTTTAGCCGTTGAAAATAAGGAAGGGGGAGACGGAGGGGCAACCGCCGAAAGGGACTCTCCAAATTCTTGCAAGAGGAGTTCAGTCAATCTCTTACAACAGGAACCTGAAGAATCCTTTGGCAGATCTTCCTCGGAAGCACCATGTCCTTCTTCCGAAGAATGACGTTTGGAAGATCGGCTGCCTAGAGGAGAGCTTTTCCTAGGAGAGCGCCTACTAGGAGAGCGCCTACTGGGAGAGCACCTACTGGGAGAGCGCCTACTGGGAGAGCGCCTACTAAGAGAGCGCCTGCTAGAGGAGGCGCGCCTGTCAATACCCTTGTCCGAGACAACTGAAGAGCTCCTAGAAGGAGGAGAGCGCCTATCAGGCTCCTTAGGCCTGCAAGGCTCTTGGCGCCTGTCATGTTCTAAGCGCTTGTCAGGCTCTTGGCGCCTGTCCGATACTAAGCGCTTGTCAGGCTCTTGGCGCCTGTCACAAGGAAAAAAGTCTTCCGAAGAAGAGCGCCTGTCAGACGCAAAGCGTTTGCGAGGTTCTGAGCGCCTATCCGACCGAGGGCGCTCACAAGGAGGAGATTGTCTTGTCTGTCTCTTGCTAGGCTCTGCCTACTATCTTCTCTGTGCCTGACAGATGGCGAACGAATCTCTGGTGAAGAAACAAATTCCGGAGAAAAGCGCCTACTAGTCTCCGTGCGCCTGTCCAGAGGAGAGCGGCTTCCAGGCGAAGAGCGCCTACTACGATCCTGGACAGTACGAGATTCCTGGCGCTTATCAAGCTCTTGACGCTTGCTAGAAGAGGAGTGAGTCTTCGGTGAGCGGCGCCTACTAGAAGGGAATCTATCCTCCCTAAATCTAGGAGAGCGGTATTCCGGAGAAGAACGCCTGTCGAGGTCCTTACGTCTGCTGGTGGGAGAGGAGCGCCTGCTCGGAGAGCGATCTCTGAGGTTCTCTTTAATGAAAGAAGCTTTGCTGCGAGGCTCTTGAACTCTTCCTGCAGGAGGCGAGAAATCCGCAGTGTCCTTCTTCGACTTCTTCACCGGTAGAGAGATGTCCTTCCGACGGTGAGAACTCCCTGCTAAAGAGTTGGCTAAAGCTGAAATCTGCGCCTGCAGGCCGGCCAAGATGCGCGCTGGCGATCTTTCAAACTCTTCGACTGGAGTAGAGGCCCAAGCGCGGAAAGGAGAAGAGGATTCTTGAGATCTCCTGGCTCTCTTACGCTCGATCTCCGGCTCTTCTGAGAAGGATTCGGGGCTGGAAGGAAGGGCGCAAGGTTCCTTCCAAGCTCTCGAGAGGGCGAGAGGACTCCGAAGCGCTCCATCTACGCTTAGGAGAAGGAGACGAAGACGACGAGAAACACTGTCGCAACACTTCCTTCTTGGCTCTATCCAAGGCAGCCTGGGAGCGAGCAACAGGATCTGCTGAGGGGGCGCCTGACCGGTGGGGGTTCTCCCTAACCTTCCTGCGGCTTTCAACTTTCCTCCTCCACTGGGTCTGGGAGTCTGGAAGAGGTCTAGGCCTGGAAGCGTTAGTGAGCCGGTCAGACGCACCCTCCACTGCACTAGGGGCACTGCACTTTTCACTTGCTCTGTCACTCTTACCTTTATAAGAGCGTACTTTGCTCTCATTACTCCTTACTGCATCTCCCAAAGGAGCCATCTCCGAACACGAATCTTCGGGTTCAAAGCTGGGAGCAGGGGCTGAAACAGGAGAAGGAACTACGTCTACGATCAGGTTCTCAATATCAAGTTCGCTAACATGCGACCTACTCGAGCTCCTGGAAGAAGCCTTATGCGCCCTATCCTTCTCTAACTTCATTCCCTCTACAATTCATACACACACTGTGAGGGTCTACAGAAGCTTTAGGAAGCCTCACCTTTCTTAAGTTCAGAATCAGCCATTATAGGAAAAAAGCAAAGAACAATCCAAAAAACGATCCAAAATAGCGTATGCCAAGCCAACGGACAAAGGGTACTTCACCAAAATAGTCAATCCAAGAATCGTCGACAACGAGAATAAATCCACTATCGAGAGGACTTAACAACAGGTGCTGTCAAGCCGGACGACAGAGAAAATCTGGCTGGAAAGGGGGATTGGTTCTTACACCCGCCACCCAGCGGCGGGTAAGATAGATCACCTGACCTACCTGTAGCGTGTGCCGCGAGTTTTAAATTTTCTGTCGTGACGTCAGAGTCGTAAGCTATGTATATATCTGGCAGGGAAGTTCATGTACAAAAATAATAGATAGGAAACAATGACTGAATATTGCTTGAATGCGATATGGCAAAGTTTTGGCTTGACTGAAGTGTGGAGTAACTTTGACAAGTTATTCCTGGTCATCTCACAGCCATGGATAGACATCAACTTCACAGCTGAGAAAGGGCAACCGTATACAAAATAATTAGGTATGAAAAATGCGAAATGCGGGCCTATGTTGTCCCATAAAAAAAGCTCTCGCTCGGACAGCTGAGGATTAAGGAGAGAGAGAGAGAGAGAGAGAGAGAGAGAGAGAGAGAGAGAGAGAGAGAGAGAGAGAGAGAGCAGGGCCGAATAGGAAGGAGATTAAAGTACCTGGGAATGAAAACCCCGTATAATCTTATAATTATAGCCTCGGGGTTTGTCTCAAGGACATTCAAAGGTCTGTCAAACACGGCCAGTTGCTGTTTTTGTAAAATTAGCATAAGGGCAGATCTTTAAAAGCCACGCCAGAGAGCTCGCCATGGTGACAAGACTATACCTTCCATATGAAGATGAAATGATCAAAGATCTGGAAGATGACGAATATGACTGCCTTGATGGCGAAGAATTCAGAGCAGTATTTGATGATATGGACACCGAGAGCGACTTTGGAGGATTTTAGTTTATTAATTTTATGCATTTTTTTTTACTTCAATAAATTTTCACTTAACCCTTAAACGCCGAAGCGGTAAAAAAAAAATGTCTCCCGTGTGCCGGAGACGTTTCAGAGTGAGCGCGGAAGCGGGAAAAATATTTTTTCAAAAAATCATAGCGCGCTTAGTTTTGAAGATTAAGAGTTCATTTTTGGCTCCTTTTTTTGTCATTGCCTGAAGTTTAGTATGCAACCATCAGAAATGAAAAATATTATCATTATCATATATAAATAATGCAATATATGATAGCGCAAAAACGAAATTTCATATATAATTGTATTCAAATCGCGCTGTGCGCAAAACGGTTAAAGGTAACAAGTTACTTTTTTTTTCGTTGTAATATACACTAAATTGCAATCATTTTGGTATATAACAAATTGTAAAACGATAAAAGCAACACAGAGAAAATATTATCACAAAATAATGCATGAATTCGTAATGCGCGGACGTAAACACATATTTTTTTCAAAAATTCACCATAAACCTAAATATTGTCCTAGAGACTTCCAATTTCTTTCAAAATGAAGACAAATGATTGAATATTACTATACTGTAAGAATATTAGCTTACAAATGCAGTTTTCGACCATATCTGACGAGTTGAAGTTGACCGAATGTCGAATTTTTTTTATATATATTTTTTTATATGCAATTATTTCGGAAATAAGAAAAGCTACAACTTTAAAATATTTTTTGTTTTATTCTACATAAAATTGCGCACATTTTCATATATAAAACTCTATGAAATGCCTAATATGAAACGGAGCAAATATTCCGAGAATGGGACTTACGCATTTCGGAGATTTGTGGGGGAGAATCCGCGCGCGGAGGGAAAGAGAGTTTTTTTTAAAAATTCACCATAAATTTAAATATTGTGCTAGAGAATTCGAATTTATTTCAAAATGAAGATAAATGACTGAATATTACTAGACTGTAAGAGTTTTATCTTACAATTGCATTTTTTGACCATTTCGATAGAGTCAAATTTGACCGAACGTGGTTTTTTTCTATTTATCGTGATTTATATGCAAATATTTCAAAAATGAGAAAAGCTACAACCTTTAACTAATTATTGTTGTATTATACATAAAATTGCGCACATTTTCATATATAAAATGTTATGTAACGGCTAATTTAAAATGGTGCACATTACCACAATCGCACGTATGATTTTTTTGGAAAGAGTTACCGCGCGGACGTAAAGAAAATGTTATTTTTTTTTCATAAATTCACCATAAATCGAAATATTGTGCTAGAGACTTCCAATTTGTTGCAAAATGAAGGTAAATGCTTGAATATTACTAGAATATAACCGTTTTAGCTTACAATTTGCGTTTTTTTTCGGACCATTTTTCGGTAGAGTCAAAAATTGACCGAAGGTTGAATATTTGTCACATCATTTTTTATATGAAAATATTTCAAAATTGATAAAAGCTACAACCATGGGTTGTTTTTAGTTGTATTGTGCATGAAATTGCGCACATTTTCATATATAAAACTTTATGTAACGGCTAATTTAAAATGGTGCAAACATTACCACAATCGCCATGTATGATTATTTTCGGAAGAGTTAACCGCGCGGACGTAAGGAAAAAGTTTTTTCGTAAATTCACCATAAATCGAAATATTGTGCTAGAGACTTCCAATTAGTTGCAAAATTAAGTTAAATGATTGAATATTACTAAAATATGAGAGTTTTAGCTTACAATTGCGTTTTTCGACCATTTCGGTAGAGTCAAAGTTGACCGAAGGTTGAAATTTTGGCACATCGTTATTTATATGAAAATATCTCAAAACTGATAAAAGCTACAATCATGAGT
The DNA here is from genome assembly GCF_015104395.2 of Macrobrachium nipponense. Lineage (NCBI taxonomy): Eukaryota > Metazoa > Arthropoda > Malacostraca > Decapoda > Palaemonidae > Macrobrachium > Macrobrachium nipponense. The sequence continues at coordinate 17,701,844 of NC_061109.1, read as the reverse complement.
ATTTTTTTGTTGTATTCTACATAAAAATGCGCACATTTTCATATATAATACTCCATGTAACGGCTAATTTAAAATGGTAAAAAAATTATGTCAAAGTGACGAAATAATTTCAGAGATGTGTCACAGATACTTTTTAGTGCGGCAAGAAAGAAATTCGAGCTTGCGCGCCTGCGTAACGATTGTAAACAAAACAACACCTTGATCCGTGAACTCCTAGCATCCCCCAAGGCGCGTGATTCAAGAGTTTTCGGCTGGTAGGCCTAAAAGTATTTTTCCACAAATTTTTAAAAAAACTTTTGTATGTCGACGTAAAATACGTCCAGTCGGCACCCGAGAGACAAAAAATGTCGACGTGAAATACGTCCAGTCGGCGTTTAAGGGTTAACTGCGTATCCTAAAATAAAAATAATAGTTCAAGTAACAAATGTTTCTTTTACCGAGTAAAACAAATAGTAAAAATTCCGAACTTTGGTATTGTGCCTTAATCAACTGATTTGGAAATTATAGATGGTTAGTCTAGAACAGTTTAAACATGCTGTATAAACCAAAATAATAAAAATGGCGCACGATCGCTCTTTTGTATTTTAAAATACAATAGTAATATGAGAATGCATACAATATTTTTGGATATAGTGAAGTACAAGTAAAGCATAACTTTTTAAAAGATCTACTCTTTTCCTCCGGTAGTAACTATCGCAATCTGCCGATTTGGGAAAGCATAGACGGTACGCTAATTCTATACCGCGTGTATGATGCGACCCCTTTAAAATTAGCTTCAAAATTAGGTTTCAAAAGTCGCATAATATGCGAGTATATACGGTACTTACCTGGCAGATATATACTTAGCTATAGACTCCGTCGTCCCGACAGAAATTCGAATTTCGCGGCACACACTACAGGTAGGTCAGGTGATCTACCGACCTGCCGCTGGGTGGCAGGAATAGGAACCATTCCTGTTTATAAATCAGATTTTCTCTTCCACCTGTCTCCTGAGGGGAGGCTGGGTGGGCCATTAATCGTATATATCTGCCAGGTAAGTATGTACAAAACTTTATTGTATCATAACAATATCATTTTTGTACATTCAACTTCCCTGTCAGATATATAGTACTTAGCTGATTCACACCACTGGTGGTGGGTAAGAGACAGCTATTTACTGAATAGACAGGTAAACAACATACATTGTAGGTAATAAATAAAACCTTGGTTCCTACTTGTTTAGGTGGAAGACTTCATGGCTACTGCCTAGGAGTCTGCTTCGCCTCAAGAGCCTCAGCGAGGATGTGACCTCTGGCTAAGAGTTCTTGTGGGTCTGTCGATGGGGTCTTATCCACTTACTCGACAGAGCCAGATGGCATTTGTCAATGGGGTCTTATCCACTTACATGACAACACACCTTGCCTAGTGGCATAATTAAGGAGCACAACACCGATCCCGATCACCTGATACTAACACGAGGGTCAGTACTTAAATTGAAAAGAGTTATCCCCAAACTCCTTTAAAACAACCCCAAAGAAAAACTCGACGTTAAATAAAATTTAACTCACTAGTTAAGGATCAGTATCGGCTCCCTATCCCAGCAACGTATCTGCAGACACGTATAAACCAAGAGAGAAGGATCTCTCGTAGGTTATCTTGACATCCTTCGGGCAATGGGAAGTCAACACAGAGTTGTATCTCCGGTATGTGACAGCTAATATGTCCTTTATGACATTGTTATAGAAAGAACAAGAATTCGCAAAAGCTCGCAATTCATGCGCTTTTAATTCTCAGCTGTTTGAAGGAATCATCAAGGCACTTAACAAGTGCTTTGGAGATCACACTTGTCTAAAAGAAGGCCAGGGCGTTCTTGATATGGATCTCTTCTGGATGAAGCCTGGCTGCTGGCTGGCGTCTGGCGCCCATCTGGCGCTTCTGGAGCCTGGCTGGAGCCTGGCTCCTGGTTGGCGCTTTTAGCGCCTGGCAAAAGTGGTTCTTCACCTCCCAGTCGCGCAGCGCGCGCACTGTCGGACAAGCAGTTAACTACCGAACTCCCTTGTTCGAAGCTTACGACCGTCCAGCTGCTGATAGTTACCTTCCTATTGTAAAAGGAGCGATGGTTTGTATATCGTACCGGAACAAACTGGCCTTTTTTGGAAAAAAATGCCTTGTCGGACGTACATCAGGCAGGAAGAGAAGAAGCTACCCGGGCATAAATAAGCCTATGAAAGACAGGCTTACGCTCGCACTTTGTTCCAACGCCAGTGAGGATTGCAAGGTGAAGCCCCTTCTTGTCTATCACTCTGAGACTCCTCGAGCCTTCAAGGCCCACAAAATGCTTAAGGAGAAGCTTCCAGTGATGTGGAGGGCTAATGCGAAAGCCTGGGTAACAAGGCTTTTGTTCACTGAGTGGGTAAATCTGTGTTTCGGCCCGACAGTGAAGAAATTCTTGGAAGAGAAGCGCCTCCCTCTGAAATGCCTGCTGGTGTTGGACAATGCCCCTGCTCACCCTCCTGGCCTCGAGGAAGATATCCTAGCAGAGTATTCCTTCATCAACACCACCCCTCTCCTCCAGCCCATGGACCAGCAAGTGATACCGAACTTCAAGAAGCTGTATACAAAATGATATTGTTATGATACAATAAAGTTTTGTACATACTTCCCTGGCAGATATATACTTAGCTATAGACTCCGTCGTCCCGACAGAAATTCGAATTTCGCGGCACACACTACAGGTAGGTCAGGTGATCTACCGCCCTGCAGCTGGGTGGCAGGAATAGGGACCATTCCTGTTTACAAATCAGATTTTCTCTTCCACCTGTCTCCTGAGGGGAGGCTGGGTGAGCCATTAATCGTATATATCTGCCAGGTAAGTATGTACAAAACTTTATTGTATCATAACAATATCATTTTTGTACATTCAACTTCCCTGTCAGATATATACTTAGCTGATTCACACCATTGGTGGTGGGTAAGAGACAGCTATTTACTGAATAGACAGGTAAACAACATACGTTGTAGGTAATAAATAAAACCTTGGTTCCTACTTGTTTAGGCGGAAGACTTCATGGCTACTGCCTAGGAGTCTGCTTCGCCTCAAGAGCCTCAGCGAGGATGTGACCTATGGCTAAGAGTTCTTGTGGGTCTGTCGATGGGGTCTTATCCTTAATTATGCCTAGTGGCATAATTAAGGAGCACAACACCGATCCCGATCACCTGATCCTAACACGAGGGTTAGTACTTAAATTGAAAAGAGTTATCCCCAAACTCCTTTCAAACAACCCCAAAGAAAAACTCGACGTTAAATAAAATTTAACTCACTAGTTAAGGATCAGTATCGGCTCCCTATCCCAGCAACGTATCCGCAGACACGTATAAACCAAGAGAGAAGGATCTCTCGTAGGTTATCTTGACATCCTTCGGGTAATGGGAAGTCAACACAGAGTTGTATCTCCCGTATGTGACAGCTAGTATGTGACAGCTAATATGTCCTTTATGACATATTGTTATGGAAAGAACAAGAATTCGCAGAAGCTCGCACTTCATGCGCTTTTAATTCTCAGCTGTTTGAAGGAATCATCAAGGCACTTAACAAGTGCTTTGGAGATCACACTTGTCTCAAAGAAGGCCAGGGCGTTTTTTGATATGGATCTCTTCTGGATGAAGCCTGGAGCCTGGCTGGCGCCTGGCGCCCATCTGGCGCTTCTGGCGCCTGGCTGGAGCCTGGCTCCTAGTTGGCGCTTTTGGCGCCTGGCACCTGGCTGGCGCTTCTGGCACCTGGCTGGCGCTTCTGGCACCTGGCTGGCGCTTCTGGCGCCTGGCTGGAGCCTGGCTCCTAGTTGGCGCTTTTGGCGCCTGGCACCTGGCTGGCGCTTCTGGCACCTGGCTGGCGCTTCTGGCGCCTGGCTGCCTCCTCCCCACTTGCTGGAGCTTCGAGCTTGGCTGGAGTCTTGAGGCTGGCTGGTGATGTCCACATCGGACACTCTCACCTGTCCGATCTGTAAATGCGCCAGGTTGGAGGCCCGCTCCTTCTCCGCATCAGACAATAAACGCGTTCATTCGAGCTGTCTGTCTCTGGCGTTTTTCGCCTCTTTGGCATTTGGCGCCTGGTTGGCGCTTCGTTGCCCGAGGATCCTGAACAAACCACAATAGTTTATCAGGAGACTGGAGAAGGGTGGAAGGAACTCTTCTACCTGGAGCCTCTGGCCTAAGACGAGGGGAGGCGCTTGTAGCCAGTTACATCCAGTAGACGATAGGATATCTAAACAGGACGAGAGAGAAGAGTCTTCCTCCGAGGAGGATCCTTCGTGAGTGCTTCCGTTGCTAAAGAGATCTATTCCTTGCAGAATCTTCCCTCTCCTTGACCGAAGGAGGGGAAGGAGCCTGGAAGTCGAAGAAGACTCTGAGCCGAAAGTGGGCAAACCCAGGGCTTTCTTGGCTCTTATCGTGTCCCTCTGAGTACCTTCTGGGAAGCGCTTCGAGCCCTCATCGCAACCCAAAGACTCTGCAGGCAAACGTTAAGCCCTTTCTTCTGCTGAAGATAAAACTTACGTACCCTGCCTGGGCAAATAGACCCTTCTATCTCTTCCCTTGTCAATTGGGAAAGTCCCTTGACTTCAAAGCTCTGAGCCAGGATTAGAAGGGTTTTAGTTCTTTGCCAGACATACTATGCTGGCAAGAACCAATCGCCGAGTCTCCACTGAATCTGATGCGAGATTCCAATACACAAAAAATTCACTTGTCCTCTTGGTAGTTGGTAAGGTCAAGAGAAAAAATGAATTCCCTCATAAAATTTCTAAAAGCAGCTTGATGAGGAGAGGTTCCAACTTGTTGGAACACGGAATCTGCGGGCCACGAAAAGATCCTAACTCGAAGTACATGATATCCTACTCTTGGTCGTATTGAGGTTCATATAAGATCCCGAAGATCTTAGTCCTCTGCTATCTCTAAGTCCCTTTGTAGAGACAGAGTATAGCCTGCTACTGTATTCTTTGATAGCAGATATATACAAAGGTGATTCTTCACTCAGAAAGGGAAGAAAACCGCCATGTGGATCACAGAGGTATCGGAAGAGGACAGTTTCCTCATTCAACCCAGCACGATCTGCAGCACTTCTTTGTCTTGGCCATGACACTTGTCATTCACCTTGAAAAATCCTCTCATTCATGTCAACTTCTCGTCAGTCTGCACGCAGACAGACTCAGAGTGGAGAGGTTCTTAAGGTCCCTTTCTAAGTGAGGCTGATAGAGTAGACCGACTCTCTTGGGAAAGCCTTTAGAAAAGTGCTGTAAGAAGGACGTGACCTCTGTGAATCCAGCCTCTCGAAGGCCAAAATGGGGCGAAAAGCATCATCCTCTCTTCCTCTGATGCCAGGAATTATCTTAATATATCTGTTAAGAATTTATATATAGGGGAAAAAAGACTAATGTTTATTCCCCTTTCAGACTAAAGGATGGCGTATATTGCTACCACTCTTGGATCGAGAATAAGGAAGCAGTCTAGAGGAAGCCTCTTCGTCTTCATCATTGCGAAGAGATCTATGAAGAAGACGTCTCGCAGGTTTCCACAACTCTCTTTCCAACTAATATTATACAGACGTTAATAGTTATTATGGTCGATCGAGAAGGTTCTCATGGACGTGCAACATTGTGCAGCGAACCTCTCAAGGATCGTTACGTTCCGTGTCTGTGTTTCAAACAGGTTCTCTCTTGTTAACTTGAACAGGGGCGAAAAAAGAGATTCTTGATGCTCCTTGAGATATGAGAGAGCTGTGGAATTGGCCTAATTGAATTAAAATTTCATTTCGTCCCTCCTTGGGGTCAAACCCCCCTCCAGTTAGACGGGGAACGAAATCAGGCACTCGTGACGTTACCGAGCCTGCTGTTAGAGAGGCTACTGAACCCTTCGGTTAACCCTCTTACGCCGACTGGACGTATTTTACGTCAACTTTTTTGTCTCCCGTGTGCCGACTGGACGTATTTTACGTCGACTTACAAAATTTTTTTTTTAAATTCGCGGAAAAATACTTATAGGCCTACCAGCCTAAAACTTTTGAATCACGCGCCTTGGGGGATGCTGGGAGTTCACGGATCAAGGTGTTGTTTTGTTTACAATCGTTACGCAGGCGCGCAAGCGTGAATTTCTTTCTTGCCGCACTAAAAAGTATCTATGACACATCTCGGAAATTATTTCGTCACTTTGACATAATTTTTGTACGATTGTAAATTAGCCGTTACATGAAGTATTATATATAAAAATGTGCGCATTTTTATGTAGAATACAACAATAAAATACTCATGACTTTCATTTTGATTGTAGCTTTTATCAGTTTTGAGATATTTTCATATAAACAACGATAATTGCCAAAAATTTCAACCTTCGTCAACTTTGACTCTACCGAAATGGTCGAAAAACGCAATTGTAAGCTAAAACTCTTATATTTTAGTAATATTCAATCATTTACCTTAATTTTGCAACTAATTGGAAGTCTCTAGCACAATATTTTGATTTATGGTGAATTTATGAAAAAACATTTTCCTTACGTCCGCGCGGTAACTCTTCCGAAAAAAATCATACATGCGATTGTGGTAATGTTTGCACCATTTTAAAAAATTAGCCGTTTATATAAAGTTTATATATGGAAATGTGCGCAATTTCATGCACATCAACGAAAAACACCCATGGTTGTAGCTTTTATCAGTTTTGAGATATTTTCATATAAATAACGATAATTGCCAAAATTTCAACCTTTGGTCAACTTTGACTCTACCGAAATGGTCGAAAAACGCAATTGTAAGCTAAAACGGTTATATTCTAGTAATATTCAAGCATTTACCTTCATTTTGCAACAAATTGGAAGTCTCTAGCACAATAATTCGATTTATGGTGAATTTATGAAAAAAAAACATTTTCTTTACGTCCGCGCGGTAACTCTTCCGAAAAAATCATACGTGTGATTGTGGTAATGTTTGCACCATTTTAAATTAGCCGTTACATAAAGTTATATAGAAAATGTGCGCAATGTCATGTAGAATACAACAAAAAATAATTGAAGGGTTGTAGCTTTTTTCATTTTTGAAATATTTGCATATAAATCACGATAAATAGAAAAAAAACCACGTTCGGTCAACTTTGACTCTACCGAAATGGTCGTAAAACGCAATTGTAAGCTAAAACTCTTACAGTCTGGTAATATTCAGTCATTTATCTTCATCTTGAAACAAATTCGAAGTCTCTAGCAAAATATTTAGATTTATGGTGAATTTAAAAAAAAATCTTTCCTTCCATCTCGCGAGCGGATTCTCGCCACAAATCTCCGAAATGCGTACGTACCATTCTCGGAATATTTGCTTCCGTTTCATATTAGGCATTTCATAGAGTTTTATATATGAAAATGTGCGCAATTTCATGTAGAATAAAACGAAAAAATATTTGAAGGTTGTAGCTTTTCTTATTTCCGAAATAATTGCATATAAAAAATATATATATATAAAAAAATTCGACATTCGGTCAACTTTAACTCGTCAGATATGGTCGAAAACTGCAATTATAAGCTAATACTCTTACAGTATAGTAATATTCAATCATTTGTCTTCATTTTGAAAGAAATTGGAAGTCTCTAGGACAATATTTAGATTTATGGTGAATTTTTGAAAAAAATATTTGTTTACGTCCGCGGGTTACGAATTCATGCATTATTTTGTGATAATATTTTCTCTGTGTTGCTTTTATCGTTTTACAATGTGTTATATACCAAAATGATCGCAATTTAATGTACATTACAACTAAAACAAAAGTAACTTGTTACCTTTAACCGTTTTGCGCACAGCACGATTTGAATACAATTATATATGAAATTTCGTTTTTGCGCTATCATATATCGCATTACAGTGGTACCTCGAGATAAGAAATTAATCCGTTCCGAGACGGCCTTTGTATTGAGTTTTTCGTAACTTGGAACACATTTTACATGTAAAATGGCTAATCCGTTCCAAGCCCTCCAAAAACCACCCCAGTAAATTATATTCCAGGCCTAAAACACATGTTCTAGGGTTACGACGGAAGAAATATGACTCCAAAAAGGCAAAATACTGTACATACTTGAGTAATATTCAACTGCATGTAATGTTCAACCCCATTTTTACTGCATATATTAAGACTTTAGCATATGTCCCTTAGCAATAAGCCTAGCCTATGTTAGCGGTTGCTACTGTAGCCTAGTCTATGATTCTGACATCTAAACCTAAGAGCTAAAAGCTTAGAATATGCCAATAAAATGTATAAATAATCAGTATGTACTCATTTCAAATAATTATTAATTAATCATTAACTATAATACACAAACAAACAAAAAACAAACCTTCTGATCGATTGTTTACATCCAGCTCTTACCCGTCTTAGAGTATCGAACGAGCGCCAAGCAATCATTTTTCCTAGCACACAGTAAGCCATAAATTGTCATTAGTAACTCTCTTCAACTAATGAAACTACCAAACAGTATAATAACCATTCATTTCTATTCTTTATTCTATCTTTACCTAATGAAGATACCGAGTTACCGACAGCTATAATGAAACATGCGTATACGTAACGTAATAATAAAACAGAAGAAGAATTCTAAAAAATGATATTGTTATTTTACAATAAAGTTTTGTACATACTTACCTGGCAGACATATACTTAGCTTACGTCTCTGACGTCACGACAGAATTCAAAACTCGCGGCTAACGCGACAGGTAGGTCAGGTGATCTACCTTACCCGCCGCTGGGAAGCGGGTGTAAGAACCAACATACCTTTCTTGCCAGATTTTTTCTCTCTTATACCTGTCTCCTGAGGGGAGGCTGGGCGGGCCATCAATCGTATATGTCTGCCAGGTAAGTATGTACAAAACTTTATTGTAAAATAACAATATCATTTTTGTACATGAACTTTCCTGTCAGACATATACTTAGCTGATTGACACCCTTGGTGGAGGGTACAAGACAGAAAATAACAAAGAAAAGGTAAACAACACCTGTTGTAGGATAAAAATAAACCTTGGTTCTTACCTGTTTAGGCTGAATACTTCATAGATACTGTCTATTAGTCCTGCATAGCCATAAGAGCTACAGCGAGGTGGGCGTGACCTACAGCTGAAAAGACTCTTTGGGTCTACTAACGGGACTTGATATCCGCTTACTTAGTAGAATCCAAGTCGGATCATATCAATGGGGGTTTCGCCCTCTTCTATGACAGAACCTGTCCACTACCAACGCAGGGGAGCTTCAAACCAAATCCGATCACCTAACCAAACTAAAGTTATTAGTATACGAAACGAAAAAAGATGCCTACCTGCATCATTTTTCATACAAACCATATGAACTCCATTAACAAAAAAAAAAAAAAAAAAAAAAAAAACAAGGGAAAAAACTACTAAGGATATGTTTCCAGCTCCCTGCCCCAGCACCGAATCCGCCGATACGTACGGGCCTAACGCGAAGCATTCGTCATACGTAATACTGACGTCTTTTAGGTAGTGGTTGGCGAATAATACTGAATTACATCTCCAGAATGTAGTTTTCATCAGATTCTGAAGAGACATTCTTCTTAAAGGCAAGGAAGTGGCAATTGCTCTCACTTCATGAGCCTTGACTTTTAGGAGCTTGAAATGTTCTTCATTACAAGATCTATGTGCTTCTTTCACAACACTTCTAATGAAGAAAGACAGCGCATTTGCGACAATGGTCTGCTGGGGTCCTTTACAGAGCACCATAGTCTGTCCTCAATGCCCTTAAGGGTTTTCTTCTTCTTCTGAAGGTAAGTATTTTAAACTCCTAACAGGGCAAAGAGTTCTTTCAGGTTCTTCCCCTACTAGGGCAGATAAACCACGAACCTCAAAGTTCCTTGTCCACGGATTTGAGGGGTTCTCATTTTTGCTAAAAACGAAGGAAGGAAGGAACAAACCACGGAATCTCCTTTGAAACCTACCCTTCCTTCTAGGGCATGAATCTCACTGAACCCTTTTAGCGGATGCTAAAGCCATGAGAAAGAGAGCTTTCCTCGTGAGATCTTTGAAGGAGACTAAATGTGGTGGTTCAAACCTAGCGGACCTCAGGAAACGAAGAACCACATCCAGATTCCAACTTGGAACTTCGTTCGAAGTTTTCTTGGAAGATTCAAAAGATCTTAATAGATCATGAAGATCTTTGTTATTCGAAAGATCTAAATTTATTCCTATGTCTGAACACCGCAGCCAGCATGCTTCGGTATCCTTTGATAGTAGATACTGCCAAACTGCATTTTTCTCTGAGGAAAAACTAGGAAATCTGCTATCTGAGTCACAGAGGTACTGGAAGAGGAAAACTTCTGGTTCCTGCACCAACGGCGAAAGATGTCCCACTTCGACTGGTAGACTTTAAGGGTCGAAGGTCTTCTAGCTGAGGCGATAGCCTTAGCAGCTTTTGTCGAAAACCCTTCGCTCTGACAAGACTTTTGACAGTCGAAAGCCAGTCAGATTGAGAGCGGGGAGGTTTCTGTGATACCTGTCGAAGTGGGGTTGTTTGAGCAAATCTTGTCTTTGTGGAAGTGCTCTTGGAAAGTCCACCAACCATTCCAGTACTCTGTGAACCAATCTTGGCGGGCCAGAACGGAGCTACTAGCGTCATTCTTGTCCTCTCCTAGATAGCAAATTTCTTGAGGGTTTGTCCCTAGTACTTTGAAGGGGGGAAAGGCGTAGACGTCAGGCCCTGTCCAATCTAGGAGAAACGCATCCACTGATACTGGCTCCTGGGTCTGAGATCGGGGAGCAGTAAAGTTCGATTCTTGCGTTCTTTGCTGTTGCAAAGAGATCGATGTGAGGTCTGCCCCATCTTCTCCACGTCTTGGCATACCTCTGAGTGGAGGGTCCACTCGGAAGGCAGGAGTTGATTCTTCCTGCTCAGGAGATCGGCCCTGACGTTCCTTTCTCCCTGTACGAATCTGGTGAGAAGACTGATCTTCCTTGTTTGAGACCACAGCAGAAGATCCCTTGCTGTTTCGTACAGGGAGAAGGAGTGCGTCCCCCCCTGTTTTTTGATGTACGCCAAGGCTGTTGTGTTGTCCGAATGACCTGCACTACTGCATTTCGGACGTGGGGTTCGAAGGCTTTCAATGCCATCCAGACTGCCATCAACTCTTTCTTGTTGATGTGCCAGGACACCTGATCCCCTTCCAGGTGCCTGACACTTCTCTTGTCCCGAGCGTCGCTCCCCAACCTGCCTCCGATGCGTCGGAAAAAACAACACATGGCTGGGGTTCGGCATGTAAAGAGACATTCCTTCCACAAATCGAAGTGGGTTGTTCCACCACCGAAGGTCTCTCTTGATTTCCCTTGAGATCTTGAAGGAGAACTCCAGATCTGGGAGAGACGCCTCCAGTTCTGGTATAGGAAGAACTGTAGAGGCCTGAGATGCAACCTTCCTAGAGAAACGAATTGCTCCAGCGAGGAGATGTCCCCAGCAGACTCATCCACTCCCTCGCTGTGCATGCATCTTTCTCTAGGAAGGTCGTTATTTTCTCGTAGCAACGAGCTATCCTCTCTGGCGACGGAAAAGCCCGAAAAGCCAGAGAAGCTATCGAATCCCCAGATAGATCCTCTCTTGACTGGGGATTAATTGAGACTTCTGGAAGTTCGACCATAAGTCCCAGAGAACTTGCCAATGTAAGGGTCTTTTGAAGGTCCTCCAGACATCTTTCTTGAGACTCTGCTCTGAATAGCCAGTCGTCGAGATAAAGCGACACCCTCACTCCCTCCAAATGTAGCCACTGCGCCATGTTTTTCATTAACCCCGTGAAAACTTGGGTGCAGTTTGATAGGCCGAAGCACAAGGCCTTGAATTGGAAGATGTTTCCTCCCATCATGAATCGTAGATACTTCCGTGAAGAAGGATGGATCGGCACATGAAAGTAAGCGTCCTGAGGTCTAGAGACACCATCCAGTCCCCTGGACGAAGAGCCGCTAACACTGAGGAAGTTGTCTCCATGGGCGAACTTCCTCTTTTCCACAAAGACGTTCAGGGCGCTTACATCCAACACCGGTCTCCATCCTCCTGAGTTCTTCGGAACTAGGAATAGTCTGTTGTAAAAGCCCGCAGAGCGGGGATCTTTCACTAGTTCTATAGCCTCCTTCTCTAGCATGAGATCTACTGCTAGAGAAAGGGCTTGATTCATGATGGGGTCCTTGTACTTGGCTACCAACTCCCTCGGAGTTGTCGTCAATGGTGGTCTTGACGAGAAGGGAATGAGGTATCCTTTGCTGACAACCGATAGGGACCAATTGTCTGCCCCTTGTGGGCCCAGACGTCGGCAAATTTCAGTAGTCTGGCACCCGCTCACTGATGTCTGGAGTCCTTGATCGCTATTTCTTCCCTTCCTCGACTGACTTAGAGAAGGTTTTACCTCTCTTAAAAGGTCTAGTCCCTCTGGTTGCAGAACCTCTGACAGCGGGTCCTCCTCGAAAGGGCTCCTGTCTCAGAGGAGTCTCTTTCTTGGCCTTGGGTTGGAAGACAGAGCGAGGTTTCCTGGCCGCCTGGGCTAACATGTCCTGAGTGGCCTTAGCTGAAAGGGCACTCGAGACATCTTGAATAATTTCTTGGGGAACAGAAGAGGAGAGAGTTGAGCATACATAAGCGGGAGGCCCTTTGCGCATGTGACACTGCCTTCGTGAGAAACGAACAGTAGACCGACCGTTTCTTAATCACTCCAGCTCCAAACAGTGAGGAGACTTCACTCGATCCGTCTCTCACTGCTTTATCCATGCAAGTGAGGACACAGTTAAGATCTTCAGGAGACAGAGCATCTGGGGTCTGGGTCTTATTAGCCAGAACACCTAAAGACCAATCAAGGAAGTTGAAAACTTCCAGGACTCGGAACATTCCCTTCAGTAAGTGGTCAAGTTCGTTCATTCCCCACGTAGTCTTGGCGGACAAGAGGGCGGAACGACGAGCAGAATCCACCAATGAAGAGAAGTCCGAGTCCGCAGACGAAGGGAGAGCGAGGCCTAAAGGTTCTCCCGATTCGTACCAGAATCCCAATCTGCCAGTCAGTTAGACGGAGGGAAAGAAAAACCGTCTTCCCTTTCTCTTCCTTAGAAAGGAGCCATTCCCCAAAACCTCTCAGCGCCTTCTTCATGGAAACAGTAGGTTTCATCCTTACACAAGACGAAACCTTCGACGTCTTCGAAGTGGAGAATAACGAAAGAGGAGAAGGGGAGCCACAGGAGAAAGGATATCTCCAAACTCTTGCAGGAGTAACTCTGTCAGCCTCTTATAGGAGGAAACAGAGGAGTCTTTTGGTCCTTCTTCTTCTGAGGGGTCCTGTTCTTCCTGAGCTGAAGAGCCCTCATGATCCTTAGAGGCGCGACTATTCTTAAAAGAGTCTCTAGAGGAAGTAAGACGTATACGTCTTGGAGACAGTGCTTCAGGAAAGTGTCTACTTGCAACATCCTTCTTGTCTGGAGGAGTGCGTTTCCCAGATTCTTGGAGCCTAACAGGAGTAAGGCGGCAGTCAGGCGCAGAGCGCCTGTTTGAAGAAGAACTTCTATCAGGCTCTTGGCGCCTATCCAAAGGAGAGCGGCTACCAGGCGAACAGCGCCTGCCATACGAGAAGCGCCTACCAGGCTCTTGGCGCCTGAACCGAGGCGAGAGGATCTCTGGCGACGAGCGTCTACTAGGTGAGCGCCTACAAGGGGAGAAGCGCCTGCTAGGCTCTCGGCACCTGACTCGAGGCGAGTGAAAGTCGGGAGAAGAGCGCCTGCCAGGCGAAACGCGCCTAACAAGCTCTTGACGCCTGTCCAGCGAAGGGCGCCTGTCCGATTTAGGGCGCTTGTCAACCGGAGAGTGGAGGCGAGACGAGGAGCGGCTACGAGGCGAGTAGCGCCTACTAGGCTCTTGGCGCCTGTCAAGGGGAGCGATCCTGTCTCGAGAAGAGCGTCTGTAGGGTGAAGATCTCCTACGTGCAGTTTGCTCCTTGTCCGAAGGAGAAACCTGTCTGTCAGGCGAATGTCGCTTAGATGCAGATGTGATCTTGTCCGAAGCAGAAAGCCTCCTGCGAGAATCCGAACGCACAGGTGAGCGCGCCGCTTCCGTCGAATAGCGAGAGTCAGGAGAGGGGAGCCTGGACTTCTTTACAGGAAGCGAGACGTCCTTCCTACGACGAGAAGACACGCAAAGAGAGCCAGCCAGAGCCGAAATCTGTGCCTGAAGGTTAGCCAACACCCTTGCAGGAGAATTCACAAACTCGTGAACAGTGACGAGGCTCGATCTCCGCTCGTGGAACGATACTCCTGAGAATCTCTTACGCTTCTTCGCTTCCACCTCAAGCTCTTCCGAAAAAACTTCAGGGCTGGAAGGGGGGGCGGGCGCAGGGAGCGTTTCAGGCTCTCTTCGAAGGGCGCGAGGCTTCCGAAGAGCTCCATCCTCGTTTAGGAGAAGGCGAAGGCGAAGACGAGAAGCATTGGCGCAAAATTTCTCTCTTGGAGCGATCCAAGGTAGCCTGGGAACGATCAACATGAGCTACCGAGGGGACACCTGACCGTTGGGGATGCTCCCTAACCTCCCTGCGGCTTTCGACTTTCCTCCTCCACTGGGACTGGGAGTCTGGAAGAGGTCTAGGCCAGAAGCATTAGGGAGCCGATCAGGACCGCACCCTCCACTGCTGCACTGGGTTCACTGCACAAATCACTATTGGAATCACTCTTACCTTCTAATTGTTGATTTTCCTCTCCATACTGCGAATGGTGGCTTTCATGGAGGCCACTTCCGAAGGCGCATCTTCGGCTTCGGTGCAGGGAGCAGGGGCTGAAACTGACAAAGGAGCTACTTCTAAAATAGGATTATCTACATCCAACTCGCTAATACGAGATCTACTACTGCTCCTGGAAGAAGCTTTCCTAACTTTATCCTTTTCAAGCTTCCTCAAGTAGGAATACAAAGACTTCCATTCATCCTCATTCAGCTTTTCACATTCATTACAAGGGTTATTAAAGGTGCATTCATTCCCTCTACACTTCAAACATACCGTGTGAGGGTCTACCGCAGCTTTCGGTAGCCTCACCTTACACTCAGTCATACAACAAACTCTAAACATAGCAGTTTTCTTAGTATCAACATCAGACATCATGAATCCAAGAAAAATCCAAAGAAAAGTCCAATAACTGTCCACAAATCGCGAATGCCAGGCCAAAAGATCGTGGGTTACTTCACCAAAAGTCCGTAGAAACAATCCAGGGCGAAAACGAGCAAAGAATCCAACTGTCAAGAGGTACCGACAACAGGTGTGGTCGACACCGACGACAGAAAAAATCTGGCAAGAAAGGTATGTTGGTTCTTACACCCGCTTCCCAGCGGCGGGTAAGGTAGATCACCTGACCTACCTGTCGCGTTAGCCGCGAGTTTTGAATTCTGTCGTGACGTCAGAGACGTAAGCTAAGTATATGTCTGACAGGAAGGTTCATGTACAAAAATACGTATTTGTTGGCAGTATGATTTATTTTATATTTTTATGATATCTAATTCACAATTTTTTTTATTAAATGTATTGCATGTACTCATTTCAAATAATTATTAAGTAACCATTAACTATAATAAACAAACAAAAAAAAAAAAAGCTTCCAAACGTCTGTTTACATCCAGCACTTACGAGTATCGAACGATCGCCAAGCAATCACTTTTACACAGTAAGCCATAAATTTTCATTATCTCTTCAACTACTGAAACTACCAAACAGTATAATAACCATTCATTTCTATTCTTTATTCTATCTTTACCTAATGTTTTCTTTATTAAATGTGTTCCACGCTGGACGAGTGGTTTTCGAGCTGGGCTGCCAATCCGGTGGTCCCAGGTTCGATTCCCGGCTCGGTCAACGCGGAATCAGAGAAATTTATTTCTGGTGATAGAAGTTCATTTCTCGATATAGTGTGGTTCGGATCCCACAATAAGCTGTAGGTCCCGTTGCTAGGTAACCAATTGGTTCCTAGCCACGTAAAAATATCTAATCCTTCGGGCCAGCCCTAGGAGAGCTGTTAATCAGCTCAGTGGTCTGGTAAAACTAAGATATACTTAACTTAACTTTATTAAATGTATTGCATGAATAAGTTTTTCAATTTACAGCAACCTTTTACCAATAGAATACTTAAAGCACAAGGGGTAGATGCTGACCAATAGGAGAGCCAGGACCCTTATGGGGGGTGACTAGCATCCAGGAACCAATGGGAGAGCGGGAGGATGGTGGCGAGTTTACTCAGTTGGCGGCGCGGGAGTTTTAAAATTGTTCTCGGTGGTCCGGGCGAATCTCGGGACTTTACAGCAACAACCTTTCGTATCTTGAAAACTTTTCGTATGTAGAGCAGTAAAATTTTTCGCATTGGCTTTCATAACTTGGATTTTTCGTAAGTTGAGCCTTTCGTATCTCGAGGTACTACTGTATTTATATATGATAATGATAGTTTTTCATTTCTGATGGTTGCATACTAAACTTCAGGCAATGACAAACCGCTTCGGCGTAAGAGGGTTAACAACTCGCTATATCGAGAAATTATCAAGTCACCTAAATTGCTTGCAATTCTTTTAGACTATGTGCCAGAACATCAGTACCTCTGTCATGGTATCCGGCACCCTCTCATATGTTATTTCCGTTTCTTGGTAGGAAAAACTTTATAGGCGTAATATACACCATTCAGGGAAACAAACTTCTGCCACGAAGAAAATGGTTCCCATCAGACTCATCCATCTTCTCACTGAGCATGCTCCATTCTCTAATAAGGCTATGCGTTCGTAAGCATGAGAGCATTATATAATATGGTGCTCTGCCGCGTTAGAATCCTCTATAATTCTGTTACATTGCGGTAAACAGCATTGAAAGGTTGCGAGAAATCTTTCTATTGAAAGCTTCTTAGCAAAAACGCAGACAATGTGATTCATGTTTGCCTACAAATCCCCTCAATTCGAGGCTAAGTCCGTGATTGTAGGGGAGAGATACGGTTAGCCAGTCAATCCCGTAGGAGAGAGAGATGTAACCAACGGCTCATGACCGAGAACTAGATGGTACTGTGTTGGCCTACAGTGACAGCAGTCTTCGTTCGCTGTCTCGCCGTACTTCCTGAGTTGCCAGTTACTCCATTCAATGAAGGAATATGATAAAATTATTTCTGGGCTCAGTTTGTGTCGCTGCGTGAAATAATCCTTTACTTCATTATTTCTAAGGTAAATGAGCTAACAAATACCAGAGAAAAATAAAACAAAAAGATGTCAGTATAACTGACTCGCTCATCCAAATAAAAGAAGGGTGTCGGTATGGTACCTGGGGCGAGTGAGACCAATACCACGAATTTCTTGCCATTTAGAATTCTCCCACACCAAAATCCCCAACTGAGAGAGCCGACCCACAGGTCGAGGCGGCAACTACTACCACTACACCCCACGCCATGCCGACTGCCGCGCCTCTGGTGGCCATCCTTTCTGTTAGCGGACTAGCAGCCACACGTGTTTTGCTTTTGCTCTGTGCTTTTGTGGATTATCTCTCTTTATTCGTTGAGATGGAATGTGCAGCTATTGCAGCAGCTAAGTTAAGTGCCCTGAAAAGGTTTGGATTTAGTTTATTCTAGCTGGGAACTTGTTTTACCCTTTTTTAGGTGCGAATACAGGTTCCCGGTCTGGCGCATGGCGTTCCCTCGCCTCGTGTTCGGTTTGGTTCGAGGTCTCCCATACCTTGGAACCTTTCTTTCACTTATTCACGTGTTACTCTAGTCCCTTTTTTACTTATTTACATTATTGTTTATAATGGGGATTTAGGGGATTTAGCCTACCCCTGGTGTTAGTTCATGCATGCATGTCTCTCTACCTAAGCGTAGGCATCTGAGTGTTTTCCTTTGTCCAGACCCTGGCCATTGCTCTCCTTATCGGCTTAGGCTAGCTCTGAGTGGTAGACTTTCTTCCGAGTCAGTCGTTCACTCCTGGACTTCCTTTCTCTTTCACTCATTGTTTTTTACCCTATTTTCATTATTATTACCGTTATTATTATTATTTTATCGATGTAATAGTCTCTGCTTGATCATGGTTAGCTTTGGGCGTCCAGCATCATTAGCCTGGGTCTCTAGTGGTCCTGTTTACTTGGTCCACCGTAGATTCTGTTCTTAGCAGTTTTGTTGCATCATCTCTTTAACAGTTTTGTTGCATCCTTATACAGTTTTGCTGCACCATTCTGGTCAGTTTGGTTGCATGAGACCCTTGTGGTTTATACCGACCAGGTTGGTTGTGTTGTGTTATCGTACCTTGGTCCACTCTCGATCGAGGTACCGCTGGACGCCCGTCCCCAGTCGCTTTCCCCCCCTTCTTCTCTCGCCATAGAGTAGAAAGGAGGGAGGATCTGTCCTTGCTCGCTCCACCCGGGCCCGGCTCCCTCTCTCCCCATGCGGAGGGAGTAGGGGAGCCTGGCCAGACCATTAGGCTGGGAGTGACCTTGTTCTCCCTTGCGCTCGGGGGTGCTCCAGTGTGGCGGGGGTTGGGGGTTGGCCTCCCCCCCTCTCCGGTTGCGCCGGCACTCCCCGGAGTGCACGGGATCTGATTTCTTCCCTCCTCGTTTTACGGCTCCCCCCACGGCGGACGGACCTCTGGCTCTTCTACCCCGGCGTCCCATCGATTATGGGGAGGGTGGTAGGCTCCGCCAACCACCGGAGCGGATATGATTTCAGTAGGTCCTTTAGCTATCCGTTGTTCCATCGTCTCCGGCGTTTACCCCTAGGGGCATTCTTCTGGTAGCGTTGGACAGCTCCGCGCTTCGGAGTCGTTCTCCGATATATCATTCTCGCTATGCTTAAGTTTAGTTTAAGTGATTTAGCTTAAGCTTGGGTTCCCTCCCCTGTCCTCCGTTGGAAATTTCCTTATAGTTATATGTTATATACCTATATATATTTACCTCTGGTTTATGAAATTTCCTCCTCCGGTGTACACCGGAGTTGTTGTGTCACCTGTTTAACCCAAAGGATCTCAGGGGAGGGGTTATGCCTGTTTTTTCATCGAACTCCGGCATGCAGTCGAGTACTAGAGTAGTCTTGTGAGTGTAATCCTGATACTTATGTATCTTTCCACTTACAGGCTACCAACTGCCAGCATCCCGGCTGTAACGCCGTACTACAAGACCCCTGCGGGCATGAGGTCTGCAGGACCCATGCTCCCTGCTCCACCAGTCATGGTAATCTTCAGGTCTGGTTTCACGAAGCTTGCTCCATCTGTTATGAGCTTGTGAACCAGTTTTTGGAGGGAGTAAGTACTTTTTGTTATCAGCATGTTCATGCAATATGAGTTCTGATATATTGTTAAGCTTAAGCTCATCTTAGTCTAGTGGTTAAGGTTCACCTTTAGACTTTTATTGAGCCTAAGGAAGTTCTCAATAATGCATATTTAAGCGAAACAACCTTCGTTAAATACAGAAGCTGAGTCGGTGTTGTCGTAACAAACCCTTTCAGCGTAGTCCTTACCTAGGAAACTCCTGGAAGGATACAGGGAATTCAGTTGCCAACCATAGAGGTAACTACGTTATGCGCATATGACTTGACCATACAGTAGTCCTATACACCAAATTCTCTTTCCTCGCCGAGGCAGAGAGAGAATGGAAATTTACTATCTTCGTTCTTTTTGTCAATAGAACGAATTAGTATTAGCCGAAGGAGATCCCAAGTGAGAACCAAGGATCGAAGAGAATCTCTCAAGCTTCCTATTCTCTTGGACATAAGGACGTATTCTACGCGTCTATTACCTGGAAGAGCCTCTAATCAATGAATGAGAGCTCCTCCGAATCTTGACCAAGAGAGCTTATATGCTTACGCAATAAGATGTATTGAGATCTTTGTCAATGAGAACTAACCCATTAAGATACAAAGAGCATACATTTTTTGTCAATTATGTGTTATGCACTTACTTGACAATACGTTTAATATCTTCCTAAGGAAGGAAGTTAATCCAGGAACTCGTTAAGTCTTCGTGATTTCCACAGAAATCGCGGAAGGGACAGGATTCCTGTTCAGATCTTGAGCTTACGGAAGGAAGATTGATGTTCCCTTTCCGCAGTCATTCCCGAACGCCGAATAGATGAGATTCTTATTAAGAAAAACTCCCGTAGCTCTTGCCTCGTCATAATGAGGGAAGAGTATGAATGAAGGAGAGAGTCCACGCTGAGAGGAACTGCCTGTTACAGCAGTCTTCTGAATATTGGAGAAGGGCTTCTCTCAGTATCAGAATCATCCTGACAAAAGCGACGGCCACCTGTGCGACATCTTGCGCCTATGCCAGGAGAAGGCTGATCCTGCTAAAAACTAAAAAGAGGAGCCTCGCGACTGACCTCTCTCTTATAAAGGTGATTCGGGATATCCTGGCGCCTTGCGCCTGGAAAGTTCTGCGCGCCTGGAAGGCGACTCGTGCCTGGAACGTTCCGCTTGTTAGATTAGATTAGATTATAAAATTTTTGGCACATAGCCAAGCGCCGGAGCCGAGGGGCCATTCAGCTTGTGTGGGAGGTTCCGCGCGCCTGGATAGTTCCGAGCGCCTGCTAGGCTCCTCGCGCCTGCTAGGCTCCTCGCGCCTGCTAGGCTCCTCGCGCCTGGAAAGTTCCTCGCGCCTGGAAAGATCCTTATGCCTGCTAGGCTCTACTTGCTTAGAAGGCTCCTTTCACGCTTCTTGGAAGATTGCAGATCAGCAGACAGGAACTCTGGCGCCTCGCGCCTGAAGGAAGGAATTCTGGCGCCTCGCGCCTGGCTGCTGGAACGCGGCTGGCGCCTGGTTGCTTGAACGTGGCTCGCGCCCAGCTGCTGGAACACGGCTCGCGCCTGGCTGTTGGAACACGGCTCGCGCCTGGCTGCTGGAACGCGGCTCGCACCTGGCTGTTGGAATGCGGCTCGCGCCTGGCTGTTGGAGCGCGGCTCGCGCCTGGCTGGCGCTTCTCGCGCCTGGCTGGCGCTTCTCGCCTGGCTGGAGCCTCATCGGTTGGCTCCTGGCTCGTGCTTGGCTCCTGGTTGGCGCTCAGGGTTCTCTTAGTTTCCAGAGAACGCGATAGATCGTCCGAACTCCAAACATGTCCATTCTTTGTCTTTTTGGATGTAAGATGAAGAATCAGAAGAAGAGACGCACTTTTTAAGGATGCCTTTGCAATGGCGATCCTTGGCAGTCTGGGATGCTCCAGATCCTGCCGAGGGGACGCCTCATCGGTGGGGTTTCTCCGTAACCTCCGTAAGGCTTTCGACATTCCTTCTCCTCTGGGCCTGGGAGCTTGGAAGAGGTCTAGGCCTGGGAGCGAGACAGAGCCGATCAGAACGCACCCTCCACTGCACTGGGAACACTATATTCACTTCTTACCTTCTTTAAGAGCTCGCATTTTGAGCTCCCTCGATTTATTCTTCAAATTTGCACAAGATGAATTTGTCGTTTCTGTGAGGTAAGAAGGTGATGAGGATGCAACAACCACTAGTACTGTTAATACTCTAACTGCTCGTTAGCACGAGACTTATTTAAGCTTCTAAAGGAAGTGTTTCAATTCATATGCTTTCTGACTTCCTTAAGTAGGAAGTTAGTGTTTATATTTCCTCAATCAAGTTTTAACAATTCTTACACGTATTAGTGAATAGATATTATTTCCCTTTATTGCAAAATATGTGAGTATCTACCAAAAAATTTGGTAGTTTCATGTAAAATTTTCTTTGAAAATTCGAAGCCAAATTCATTAAAAATTTACTAAAAGCGTATGCCAAACCAAAGACCCAGTACTTCCCTGCAAAAGATAGCCCAGAAGATCGATGGCGATGAAAAACGAAAATCAAGTCAGGAGGTACCAACAACGATGTTGTAGGCACCGGCGACAGAGAAAATCTGATTTGTATACAGGAATGGTTCTTATTCCTGCCACCCAGCAGCAGGGCGGTAGATCACCTGACCTACCTGTAGTGTGTGCCATGAAATTCGAATTTCTGTCGGGACGACGGAGTCTATAGCTAAGTATATATCTGACAGGGAAGTTGAATGTACAAAAACATCTTTTCAAGAGGTGTTTCGACATCACCGATACCACAAACCTCACCTTGGAGCATTTCAATATCGTAATATGCATCCGACTCATCGACCAAGCTTGGCAGGAGGTTTCAAGGTGAACCTTGAATTCCTCGTGGAGGAAACTCTGGCCTGATGCCGTATCCGCCCGAGACTTCGAGGGATTCAACGTGGGCGAAGCTGGTGCT
>NC_061109.1:17584627-17674627 GCF_015104395.2 Macrobrachium nipponense | reverse complement strand
CTTACTGCTGATTAGCATGTGGAATACTAACATAAAGTTAACAACCGCAATGGTCAAGGCATGTTACTGCAAAGTTTCAACTGTCATGGTAGCCAACCGGATTATGTCAGCACACCAACAGCCAATCATTGACTGGTATAATGACCCACTACAACACGAAAATGACCCTGTTTTCATCCACTGGTAGCACAAGGCAGGGTTGATAGAGGGGTTTCTTGGAAATAGTATCACTAATAGTCTGAATTCAATAACAGCTTTACAAAGAAAAGAACATCCTTTCATCCAATTACAATTTAACCTAAATTTAATAGCTCATTTTCTCATAAGTTGTATTTTAACAGAGATCCTTCTCATTCACAATTGATCCTCGATCCTGTTTCCCTGCTGAGAGTAATCAGATTTCGCTGAACAGCAACACCAATATGCAGTAAATGTGCCTCACTGCAGAACTTTTCAGTTCCAGGGGTCCTTTATTCCTAACACTGTTGGACTGTGGAACAACCACCCAGAGGATGTCATGCAGCTAGAACTTCATAAGTTCAAACAAAAATGCAATGCAATGCTACCCTTATACTATTCTCCTTGTATTTAATACATTTTTATCTGTTCATTAATTTATTTTTCTTTTTTAAATGTTTGTATTTCCCTTTCCTATTCTTACTTGTTCCTAATGACACCATACTATTTGGAAGCTTGAATTTCAAGTAAATGGCCCCTCTGGTCTTGTTCCACATGAAAAGGTTTCATCTTCTGAATAGTAATAATACTGAAACTGAAAAACTTCCTAAAAGAAACATTCTGACATACCAAGTTCGGCAATGTTCCAAATCTGGAAACACAGGCATCTGGTATGATGTTCAGCTTTGCTTTTGACAGTCTTGCCTCAAGTCCCTCTGCTGGCTTAACTTCTGGCTGTGAACTATCTTCATGTGGTACTGCCACTGGAATAAAATAAATTAAAAAAAACTTTTATCATAGTTTCAAGAATTGAAAAAGAACTAACATATCAGATGAAGCACAATAATACAAAAACTTGACAGGAAACACTGTCATTATTTGTATTATTATTATCACTGCTATTATTACATTATCATTATCAATATATATAATCATTATTAGTAATTAATTTTACTTTAATGCAGGTTTCTTGTTACTGTAGTGCATTCCAGTACAATATACAGCAATAAACTTCTACTCTTCTGGATAGAAAACACATGCTAAACACACTGAAAATAATGCAGAAAACGTTATGGATCAATTAGCAAGGATTATCAATTACAGGCAGTCCCCGGGTTACGACGGGTTCGGCTTACGACGTTCCGAGGTTAAGGCGCTCCTCAAATATATTCATCAGACATTATTTCCAGGGTTACGACGCCTACAACTCTGATCTGGCAGATGAAATATGACACCAAAATTGCAAAATAATCAATATTTGAAGGTTTTTTTGATGAAAAATGCAATAAGAATGCAGTTTACATAGTTTTCAATGCACCAAAAGCATTAAAGATTTTCTTAGGATTTTTTACGATGTTCCGGCTTACGACAATTTTCGGCTTACGACGCGTCTCAAGAACGGAACCCCCGTAGTAACCTGGGGACAGCCTGTATAAGAAACTTACAGACAACAGATAATGTAGGAGAAGCATCCGCAGTCCCACTCTCAATGTTCTCCTCGCCATACACTAATATTGAATTGATCTCAACATCGAGCTTCTGCTTTTTATTTTCAATGACGGTAACTTCACTTTGGTACCTTCTTTCTTCTGCTCTAATTCGTCTTTCATATGCAGCCTTTTCCTTCCTCAAGTTTTCTTCATGGATCTTTTTGGCAGTGCTCAATCTTTTTTCAAGGGCTGTTTTCATCTCCATTTTTACTTTTAACAATTTCAATTTCTTAATTTCAGGATTTGATGAAGGGTCTGAACTTTCAAAAGCATCAGTAACACCTCCTTCAACTTGCTGGATTTTGATTTGTTGCTCTCCATCAGCTTCTCTATTATATGAGGACTGTTCAATAAAAGGAATGGGAGATGGCACAATTCTAAGGCCATGTGATGATTCAGCTGCAGTTTTCAACTTTTTGTTGTCATCTTTGTCATCAGAATTTTTTCTCTTTTTTGTACCAGAATCCCCTGGAGAGTCCTCTTCAAAAATGATAGTATCATCTGAATCATAATTACAATTACTGGTTTCTTGTGAAACATTCATTTCCCCAGACAAACTCTCAATCTCAGGTTCAGGATCTTTAGGAGATTCACAACTTTTCAATGGACTCACTGGCGGAGGCGACTCCAATCGTTTCTGCAGAAGAATGCGTAATTGACTTCTTTTTTCAACTGCTTCTTCTTTGTTATTTCCTCTATTTTTTTCCTGTAAATCACTGACATGCCTTAAATCAATGGAAGTGGTCAGTTTTCGTTCAACATCTTTAGGAGATTTAGCAAAAGGTTTGAGCTCTGCTATTCCTGTTGTTTTAAAATGATGTGCAGTTGAAAATGATGGCTTAGCTTTGTATTCGTGAATTTTGTTATCCTTTTGCTGCTCACCTGTCAGTGCTGTTTTGTCATTCTCTTGACCACTCTTAAATACTCTTTTATCTTTAGGACTTATGGCAAACATCTTTTGTTTTGCCAAGCAATTCTGCTTTGCTGCTTTCATCAACTTCCCATCACTCCCTTTGAAAATTTTTGTTGTCTTCAACCTCTTTTTGATATAGTCACTTTTCTTATCTGGATGACCTTTGAGCAACTTTGTTTTTTTTGGGGTGCTTCTCTTGTGAATGTCATAAGAGGGATCTGAAAGATCAGGAAGAAAATCATCCTCAGAAAAATTGGTCTCAGAATCTGGTCCATCACTGTGATTGGAAATATGAGAGGAAGCTACTGGAGGTGCTGAGGTTAGTGTTCTGGAAGAACTTACGACTGAAAGGAATAAAAGCACAATCAAATACAACTTTCTTCAGATTTTGACAGTGAAAACTAAAACAATGATATTGTTATGATACAATAAAGTTTCATACATACTTACCTGGCAGATATATACGATTGAAGACCCACCCAGCCTCCCCGCAGGAGACAGGTGGAAGAGAGAATGTGATTAGAAAACGGGAATGGTTCCTAGTCCTGCCACCCAGAGCAGGGCGGTAGATCACCTGACCTACCTGTAGCGAGTGCCGCGAAATTTGAATTTCTGTCGGGGACGACGGAGTCGATAGCTATGTATATATCTGCCAGGTAAGTATGTATGAAACTTTATTGTATCATAACAATATCATTTTCATACATTCAACTTACCTGTCAGATATATACATAGCTGATTGACACCCTTTGGTGGAGGGCAAGAGACAGCTAACTTACTGACTAGACAGGTAAACATATGTTGTAGGTATTAATAGACCTTGGTTCCTACCTTTATTGGGTGGAAGACTTCGTGGCTACTGCCCAGGAGTCTGCTTCACCTCAAGAGCCTTAGCGAGATAGTGATCTGCGGCCAAGAGTTCTTGTGGGTCTGTCGATGGGGTCTCATCCACTTACTCGGCAGAGCCTAACTGGCATTTATCAATGGGTGCTAATCCGTTTATATGACAACACGCCTTCTTTAAGGAGCACACAACCGATCCCGATCACCCGATCCTAACCCGTGTTAGTTCTAAGATTGCCAAGAGTCATCCCCAAACTCTTAGCAAACAACCAAAAACTCTATAATCACACATACAAAATTCCAAAAAAAAATTTTGTACCCCTCTAAAAGTCAGTTGTCACTCGATCTCCTAATGAAGAGAAGTGAAGGCCGCCAGTGCGGCATCTAACACTCCCATGCACAAGAAATACAAGAACACATCCGACAAGAGGGTTACGTACATATATTTAAGGATCGGTGCTCTCTCCTTTACCCAGAACCGTCTGTGCTGACACAAACGGACCTAGAGAAAAACATTTCTCATACGTAACTCGCACGTCTTTCAAGTAATGAGATGCAAATACTGAGTTGCATCTCCAAAAGGTTGCATCCAGAATATTTTTAAGTGACATATTTCTTTGGAATGCAATAGACGTCGCGATTACCCTTACCTCATGAGCTCTTACTCTTAATAGATTAAAAAGAGTCATCTGGGCAGTTCTTATGAGCCTCGGTAATGACACTTCTAACAAAGAAGGCCAAAGCATTTTTAGACATAGGTCTCTTGGGGTCCTTAACCGAGCACCATAGACCATGTTGTGAACCTCCCAACTGCTTCTTTCTGTCCAGATAGAATTTCAGTGCTCTAACTGGACAAAGTGATCTTTCTATTTCTCTGCCCACTAGGCTAGTAAGTCCTTTTACCTCGAAGCTCCTGGGCCAGGGATTCGAAGGGTTTTCATTTTTGGCAAGAAAAAGAGTCTGGAATGAACAAATTGCAGAATCTTTTTTGAAGCCAACTCGTGATTCAAGGGCGTGCAACTCGCTGACCCTTTTAGCCGTGGCAAGAGATATACACTTTCTAGTGATATCCCGGAATGAAGCCGTATGAGGTGGTTCGAACTTCTCGGAGGACAGAAATTTCAGGACCACATCCAAGTTCCAGCTTGGAACCTTAGGTTCTACTGACTTCGATGTTTCAAAGGAGCGAATGAGGTCGTGCAAATCTTTATCATTTGTCAAATCTAATCCCCTGTTTCTGAAGACTGCTGAAAGCATACTTCTGTACCCCTTAATAGTTGGTACAGAGAGATGCATCTTTTCCCTCAGGAAAAGAAGGAAATCCGCAATTTCGGTTACAGAGGTATTGGAAGAGGACAGCTTCTTCGACCTGCACCAGTTTCTGAAAACTTCCCACTTCGATTGGTACACTCGCCTAGTAGATGTTCTGCGGGCTCTAGCAATTGCGCTTGCCGCTTTGCGAGAAAACCCTCTCGCTCTGACAAGTCTTTCGATAGTCGAAAGGCAGTCAGAGCAAGAGCGGGTAGATTTTGATGGTACCTCTCGAAGTGGGGTTGTTTGAGCAGATCTATCCTGTTTGGAAGAGATCTGGGGAAGTCCACTGTCCACTCCATCACCTCTGTGAACCAAATTCGGGATGGCCAATATGGGGCTATCAGAGTCATCTTGGTTCCCTTCGAGGCCACAAACTTTCTGACTACTTCCCCCAGTATCTTGAATGGGGGAAAAGCGTACACATCTAGCCCTGACCAGTCCAGGAGAAGGGCGTCTATTGCATAAGCCCTGGGATCTTCCACTAGGGCGCAAAATGTATCTATCCTTTTGGAGAGAAACGTGGCGAATAGATCCACCTGCGGTTTCCCCCAAAGATACCAAAGGCTCTGGCAGACTTCCGAGTGGAGGGTCCATTCTGTAGGAAGGACCTGGAACCTCCTGCTCAGTCTGTCCGCTCTCACGTTTCTCTCCCCTTGGACGAATCTTGTTAGGAGAACCATGTTCCTTTGATTCGCCCAAATCAGCAGATCTCTTGCTAGTTCGTATAGGGCGAGAGAGTGAGTTCCTCCTTGTTTTTTGACAGGGCCCTGAACTGATAGATCCTTCCCTCGAACATGAAACGAAGGAATTTCCTCGACGAATGGTGAATGGGGACGTGGAAATATGCGTCTTGAAGATCTAGGGACGCCATCCAATCTCCTTGACGGAGAGCTGCAAGTACTGAGGCAGACGTTTCCATGCTGAACTTCTGTTGTTCTACGAATTTGTTCAGCGAGCTTACATCCAGTACTGGTCTCCATCCCCCCGAGGCTTTTGCTACGAGAAACAAGCGATTATAAAACCCCGGGGAGCTGTGATCCAGTACCAGACGAATGGTGAATAGGGACGTGGAAATATGCGTCTTGAAGATCTAGGGACGCCATCCAATCTCCTTGACGGAGAGCTGCAAGTACTGAGGCAGACGTTTCCATGCTGAACTTCTGTTCTACACGAATTTGTTCAGCGAGCTTACATCCAGTACTGGTCTCCATCCCCCCGAGGCTTTCGCTACGAGAAACAAGCGATTGTAAAACCCCGGGGAGATGTGATCCAGTACCAGTTCTATTGCTCTTTTGTCCCACATCTGTTCCACCATCTGACGAAGAGTATCCATCAGAACAGGGTCCCTGTATCTGGCGGACAGTTCCCTCGGTGATGTTGTCAAGGGGGGCCTGTCCTTGAATGGGATATAATAACCCTTTCTGATTATTGACATCGACCAAAGATCGGATCCTATGTCTTCCCATGCTCCCGCAAAGAACTGTAACCTGGCTCCTACAGGTGTCTGGAGGAAAGATTTCTCATTTTCCCTTCTTAAAGGGACGGAAGGAAGATCTTCCCCTTCTCTCCGTTGTCTTCCTTCTGGCGATGGATCTAGCCTGAGGGCCTCCTCGAAAGGGCTGCTGTTGCTGAGCTGGCCTAGTAGCTTTCTTTTCCTCACTGGTCACAGGTCTATTCTTCCTTGAGGATTGTCTTAGAAGATCTTGAGTGGCCTTCTCAGTTAGTGAATGAGCAATGTCTCTCACCAACTGAGAAGGAAATAAATGCTCTGAGAGAGGCGCAAACAATAAAGCGGATCTCTGCGAAGGAGAGACGGCCTTCGTGAGAAAGGCACTATGAACCGCCCTCTTCTTTAGTATTCCCGCACCAAAGAGGGAGCATACTTCCGCCGATCCATCTTGAACCGCCTTATCAATGCATGCAAGGATGCTATGTAAGGTTTCGGGGTTTAGTTGTTCCTTTTCATGGGACTTCTTAGCAATAACCCCAAGGGACCAATCCAGGAAGTTAAATACTTCTAAAGTGTGGAAAAGTCCCTTGAGGAGATGGTCCATTTCCGAAAGACCCCATGTTGCCTTAGCTGAATTTAAGGCGAGTCTCCTCGAGGAGTCTACGAGACTCGAGAAGTCTGACTCAACCGAAACGGGCAGAGACAATCCCATATTCTCTCCCGTTTCGTACCATATGCCTCTCTTACCCGATAGTTTAGCGGGAGGCATGCAAAAGACTGTCCTTCCTAACTCCTTCTTTGTCTTGATCCAGGAGTCAAGAGATTGTAGGGCCCTTTTCATAGATATGGCCGGCTTCATTTTCAGGAAAGATGAAGATTTGTGCGCTTTCGTGCTAGAAAAAAGAGCGCGCGGAGAAGGAGGAGCGGCTGGAGTCAAGGCATCTCCATATTCTTCTAAGAGAAGAGAAGAAAGAATTTTATAATTTGAAAGTCCTTCCTTATTAGTGATTTCGTCCTCTGAGACGTCTTCTAAAATAGGCTCGGAAGTAGAAGGCTCTCTTCTCTCATCTGTCTCCTCCTTTGATCTCTTCCTTTCCGAAGAAGAAGCACTTCTATTAGGAGAGGGACTAAGAGTAACTCTCTCTCTACGTCTATCATTAGGCGAGTCGTGCATAACCGTTTTACTCCTTGTAGACTCCTGTCGGATATCAAGCTCTTCATGAGGAGAATGCGCCTGGCGTTTAGCAGGAGTATCTCGCTGAAAATACTCCTGGTGCCTGGTAGGAGTATCATGTTTGGAATACTCCTGGCGCCTGGCAGGAGCAACACGCTTCGAATACTCCTGGCGTCTGGCAGGCGCATCGCGCTCCGAATACTCCTGGCGCCTGGTAGGAGTATTAAGTTCCGAATACTCCTGGCGTCTGGTAGGCGCATCGCGCTCCGAATACTCCTGGCACCTGGTAGGAGTATTAAGTTCCGAATACTCCTGGCGCCTGGAAGGAGTATTAAGTTCAGAATACTCCTGGTGCCTGGGAGGAGTA
This sequence comes from Macrobrachium nipponense, assembly GCF_015104395.2. Lineage (NCBI taxonomy): Eukaryota > Metazoa > Arthropoda > Malacostraca > Decapoda > Palaemonidae > Macrobrachium > Macrobrachium nipponense. Next base: position 17,666,899 of record NC_061109.1, on the reverse strand, counting down.
TCGAGATCAGAATACTCCTGTCGCCTGGCAGGCGCATCTCTTTCCGAATACTCCTGAAGTTTGGTAGGAGTATCACACATAAAAGGCGCATTCCGTTTGACAAGTATATTGCGCCTAGCAGGCGCTTTACTCCTATCAGGAGATCCCTCTTCTCCATTTGGATCTTGTTGCTTGGATGAAGTTCCAGTTCTTGAACGGTCTACAGGAAACTCAGGCTCTTTGCGCCTACTTGGCGCCTGGCTCCTGGTTGGCGCCAGACGCTTGGCAGGAGTTACTTCCTTTTCCACTTCTCTCCTGCCTAACGCACCGCTTCCTCCAGAGATGGTCGCCTGTGCGACACCTCCCCTGGAAGGTTCGTTGCGCCTGACAGGAGATCGGTATTTGGATCTCTTAATCGGAAGCCTATCATCCTTCTTACGAGTAGGCTCTTTAAAAAGTACTCCTACCAAAGACGCTAATTGCTCCTGTACATTCATCAAAATTCTCTTGGTCGAAGGCTCATTCGAATCAGGAGAGGAAGATCTGGAAGGCGCTCGAGGATCTCTTTCAGTCCAAGGATCCAACTGCTTCCTAGCCTTCTTTATTACCGAAGGCGCATCTTCTTCAGAGAAGCGCTCGGGGCTAGAATTGAGCTCAGGTTCTTTCCAATTCCGTTTCAGCAGACGTGAAAGCTTAGACTCCTTCCATCCTCTTCTCGGAGAAGGCGAACTAGATGACGAAAAGCACTCTCGTAGGACGCTTTTCCTATAGCTGTCCCTGGCAGTCTGAGATGTAATAGATTCTGCCGAAAGGACGCCTGATCGTTGGGGATTCTCCACGACCCCCGTACGGCTTTCGACTTTCCTTCTCCTCTGGGCCACGGAGCTTGGAAGAGGTCTAGACCTGGGAGCGGTGCAGAGACGACCAGACGCCCCCTCCACTACACTGGGGACACTAAAATCACTTGAGAAACCACATTCACTTCTCTTACCTTCCAATGCTGCCATTTTTTCCTGCATTTTCTGAAGGGAAGCTCTGAGTTCCGCCATTTCTGAGGCAGAATCAGAGGGGTTAACAACTTGTGAACGGGCTGAAATAGAATGGGCATAATTATCAGAAGAAGAAGCTACTGAACTAGATAAAAGTTCACGAGATTTAGACATTTTTCGGCTTTTGTAAGCCGCCTTCCTCTCTCTATCTTTCTGTAACTTCTTCAAGTAAGAAGTTAGATTCTTCCATTCTTGCGCACTCAGTTTCTCACACTCATTACACGTATTCTCAAATGAGCATTCAACCATTCTACAACCACTGCATGCAGTGTGAGGATCTACCGAAGCTTTCGGAATCCTCAACTTACAGCCCTCATTCACACACACTCTGAAACTAACACTAGAATCAGACATATTCACGAAAATCCAAAGCCAAGTCCAAAAAACAGTCCATGATAGCGAATGCCAAACAACGATCCAAGTACGTCACCAAAAATCAGTCGAAAGATGATCAAAAGCGTTGTGAAAAAAGAATTCTAGTCAGGAGGAAGTAACAACAATGTTGATACCACCGGCGACAGAGAGAATCTGATTAGAAAACGGGAATGGTTCCTAGTCTTGCCACCCAGAGCAGGGCGGTGGATCACCTGACCTACCTGTAGCGAGTGCCGCAAAATTTGAATTTCTGTCGGGGACGACGGAGTCGATAGCTATGTATATATCTGACAGGTAAGTTTAATGTATGAAAATTTAATTTAATGAGACTTTTTTTTTATTAGAAACTGTTCATGTCTATAATTTCTAAAACTTAGAAAATTACCGTAAAAGTCTTCAGATTTTACAAAGTAAACATCTTACGTATATCAAATGCAAAAATGGATTAACATCAAATCCAGAATTTCATCAAATAATTTTGTTTCACAAACCAATATAGGTAGAGACCCCAGGATTTGAGTGTCAGTTAGAAACATACCCTTCTAATGGAAGCCATCTATCTCAGTTTATTGTGAAGATGTTCTTTCCTTAAAAACAACTAGTACAGACAAAGCACTTGATTCCATAATCATATGGCTCACCTATGGAGGTCATTCCTAACTGTGAAGCAAATACTGGCCCAATGAAAAGTTGATGCTAGACACATTAACCGGCATAGAGTCAAGGGAATACATGAAGTGTAAAGCAAGCTGTTGACAAAAATCCCCAACAGAAAAAATTTGTAAAACCAATCTGTAAATATCACAATTTGTCAAAAATTGTATTTTTCCTAACTATACAAACCTGAGGTCCTTTAACATATGGAATGTAATCACCGCCAGCTGGAACCGGTCGTAAGCTTTCGAACAAGGTAGTTAACTGCTAGTCCGATAGTTGGGAGTCCCGCCCGACTGGGAGGTGAGGAGTCACTTTGCTTTAAGCCCAGGAACAGAGTGAGGGGTGGCATGAGGTGGGACTACAGTGGGGCCTTGATTAGTCGCGGATCAGCAATCAAGGATTCAGTTAATCACAGGTTTTTCCTTGGACCACTTCTCAGTCTATATCGATGGTATGAATCACAGCATCGCAGGCTTGTCCGCGGTAGGCTAAGCCTCGTCCGGTTCCGATAACCAGCAAATGCATGAACAGATTCACATTATGATATTAACTGACAATAAAGGTTATAAAACCATTCTCACCTTATATATTATTGGCATATCTTCATAATACATATAGCCTATTCATGGAATAATTCCACATCATTGACATCAACTTGTAGTTGAGTGGCCAGCAGAAATGTAAACATTGAGTTACACTTCACAGCGACCTTTGTCATTCTTAACCTTTTAAAAATGTTAATAGTAGTAGTGTAATTACAGTAGTAATAACATTTAGGAAAACATTAATTTTCAATTCGAACTTCATTATTGTTTTGGTATAACGTAATCAACTTCTCTGAACACTGCAGTCATACAAACGATAATTGTCATTGATCATCGTATTGTTGTTTGCGATGGCGCCGAAGCGTAAACGTAATAAAACCATTTTTACCTATTATATTATTGTCATATATTCATAATAAAATGCATATCTTATATATTATTGGCATACTTCATAATAAAAAACCTCTTCAAGGAATAATTCCTTGGGGAATACATTTTTCAAAAAACAAAAATACACTTTACAAGTTTACAGTATGCACTGATTACTTTATTTTGATTTGATTACATTAACCCTCTTACGCCGATTGGACGTATTAAACGTCGAGTCAAAATATCTCCCGTATGCTGATTGGACGTATCATACGTCGGCTCAAAAAAGTTTTTTTAAAAATTCGCGGAAAAATACTTATAGGCCTACCAGCTGAAAACTTTTGTATCACGCGCCTTGGGGGATGCTGGGAGTTCACGGATCAAGGCGTTGTTTTGTTTACAATCGCTACGCAGGCGCGCAAGCGCGAATTTCTTTCTTATCGCACTAAAAAGTATCAGTGACACATCTCGGAAATTATTTCGGCACTTTGACATAATTTTTGCACCATTTTAAATTATCCTTTACATGAAGTATTATATATGAAAATGTGCGCAATTTCATGTAAAATACAACAAAAAAATACTCATGATTGTAGCTTTTATCAGTTTTGAAATATTTTCATATAAATAATGATAAGTGCAAAAATTTCAACCTTCGGTCAACTTTGACTCTACAGAAATGGTCGAAAAACGCAATTGTAAGCTAAAATTCTTATATTATAGTAATATTCAATCATTTGCCTTCATTTTGCAACAAATTGGACGTCTCTAGCACAATATTTCGATTTATGGTGAATTTATGAAAAAACTTTTTCCTCACGTTCATGCGATAACTCTTCCGATAAATTTTTTCGTGCGATTGTCCTAATGTTTGCACCCTTTTAAATTTGCCGTTACATAAAGTTTTATATATGGAAATGTGCGCAATTTCATGCACAATACAACAAAAAAACAACCCATGGTTGTAGCTTTTATCAGTTTTGAAATATTTTCATATAAATAACGTTGTGCAAAAATTTCAACTTTCGGTCAACTTTGACTCTAAAATGATCGAAAAACGCAATTGTAAGCTAAAACTCTTATATTCTAGTAATATTCAATCATTTACCTTCATTTTGCAACGACTTGGAAGTCTCTAGCACAATGTTTTGATTTATGGTGAATTTATGAAAAAAAAAAAACCATTTTCCTTACGTTCGCGCGGTAACTCTTCCGAAAAAATCAGAATTTTTTTGTGCGATTGTCGAAATGTTTGCACCATTTAAAATTGACTGTTACATAAAGTTTTATATATGAAAATGTGCGCAATTTCATGTAGAATACAACTAAAAATGATTGAAGGTTGTAGCTTTTCTCTTTTTTTGAAATATTTGCATATAAATCACAATAAATAGAAAAAAACCACGTTCGGTCAAATTTGACTCTACCGAAATAGTTGAAAAACGCAATTGTAAGCTAAAACTCTTACGGCCTAGTAATATTCCGTCATTTTTCTTCATTTTGAAACAAATTTGAAGTCTCTAAAACAATATTGTGATTTATGGTGAATTTTTGAAAAATATATTTACCTTCACTCCGCGCGCCGATTCGCGGCCGCAAGTCTCCGAAATACGTACATCGCATTATCCTAATATTTGCTCCTTTTCATATTAGCCTTTTTATAGAGTTTCATATATCAAAATGTGCGCAAATTCATGAAGAATACAATAAAAAATAATTGAAGGTTGTGGCTTTTTCCATCTCCGAAATATGTGCATATAAAAAATATATATATAAAAATTTCGACATTCGGTCAAATTTAACTCGTCCAAAATGGTCGAAATCTGCAATTCTAATCTAAAACTCTTACAGTATCGTAATATTCAATCATTTGTCTTAATTTTGAAACAAATTGGAAGTCTCTCAGGGCGGCCTGAAAGGTTGCTTCCACTACCTTAAGGGTCAGTGGTAGCGGAGTCCCTTCCACCGGAGTAAAAATGGTGAAAGGACTCCTAAAGGCTGTGATGCGGGTGTTTTCACACCCCCATTCTTCCAGACTTCTCATTAGAGTCTGCTGTGCCTGTTCCCTCGGAAGGATCACTGTTTCCTTGGGAACCTTGTCCTCTCTCATCATCGCTGCTTCCGTTAGTCGGACGTAGCCAATGAATGGTGGTTGAAGGTCTCTGGGGTGGAACTCGAAGTCCTCACGCCTTCGAGTTCCTATGCCTTCGACTGTCAACATTCCGTTGACAAACGGGGCATACGAAGCGATCCTCCAAGGGTTGGCCGCCTTGAATCTGGCATTGGAAGAGGAGAAGGTGGCACAGATAGAGGGGAACCTGCCGCAATCGAGGTTTGGATCCCGGCGATGGCATTCTCCTGAGCAGCCAGCCGTTCCGCCAGCGATTGGATCGACTGGCCGGAAGACGTAACGAACTGGAGAGCTGGGAGAGCACCGAGCCGACCTTGTTGTCAACCAAGGCCCCTACGATCACTCCCACCTGCTCCAGAATGTTAGCCGAAAAGGATTCGGGATCAAAAAGAGGGACTTGAGCCCGATCCTTACGTGATCTATGTTTGGGGGACCTCGACGCAGAGGAAGAGGCCTCCCTTGACCTAACTGATCCGGGGTGGTGAGCCGGAGTTATAGCGTCTGTCAGGATGACCGATTTCTTGGGGAGAGACTTTTTAAGTTTCTCCTCGGTCATCTTAGCCTTGGGGATCACTGAAGTAGCCTTAGGACGGACAGACCGCTGCTCTTCAGTGAAGCCCCGGAAAGAAGTGGAAGTAGAAGGATCAGTAGAAGGTGATGGAGAAAGGGAATTCAGGAAAGGGCCCTGAGAACCCACAGGAGCTGCCCCTACTACACCCTTACCTGTACCCATGGAGTCAATAGCCATGGGTTCAACGTCGAGGTTCATTGCCGCAACGTCTTCTGCAACGTCCTCTGGGAAATCCCCCTCCTGTAGGGAGATCATGACTTGAAGGTCGGCCAGCAAAGGGGCGGCCGCTATCGGGTGTCCACCACTGATCCTTTCTTGGCTCCTGGGAATATTAGGTCCGCCATATCCTGGGTAAGAATGTAGGGGCGGCCCTTAGAATTCCGGCCAAAACCCCCTACCCAAGCTTTGAGAGTCGACAAAGCTTTCTTCTTTTCTTCATCACCCGAACTAGTGTAAAAAAGGGTGTTAGAGGATAGGGGAGGAATGTCTGTTGTGTTGAGATTATATGAATATGTGTCTCATATGTGAAAGGTATAATATAACAACAAGTATTCCAGGTTGAACGAATGAATGAAAGAAACAGTGCTAAGAAACTTACTACTAGTGAGGCATCTCCTACTAGCAAGTAGCAGGTTTGGCAAGCTTCATGATGCCAAACGATAAAATCCTCCACTTTCACTGCACATCCTGCATGAGAACGGCATACTATATGGCCGCACGGGTCTTGGAGGATGGCACTACACCCAATCTCCTGGCACAACATCTGTAAGTCAAAGGATACATGAGTACCAATGACAACCTCCAGTGGAATAATATGCAAACTATCCATGGGTGCCGGAGTAGGACCGACGGATAGAGATCTACGTATGAATATTACGTAGAAAAGTTACGAGGGGGGAAGAAAGTCTCTGCCTCCGCCTAAGCTCACTTGTCATATGACTAAAAATAGACTCCGTAGGGCCCGGAGTTCTCCGTATGGCCCGAGTTAATTAATATTGAGTGAGCAATGTCAAACTTCTAACGAAGCAAGGGATAGTACGAGAGGCGGAAATAAAAAACCCCCCGGAGTAACGCAAAAGATTCTAAACATTAAATAACACAAAATAAAACAAAATAAAAAACCCTTATATCAGTAAGTGCTCGTGTGAACTATCCTAAGTGGATAGGAAACCCAGTGGTTCCCTCCCCCCCTCTCTATGTTCGGTAGCGGCGGATAGACACCTGCCGGACTGAACTGAGGGGGAAAGAGTAGGGAAGAATGTGGGGTAGGGGAGCCCTCCCCCTGAACGGCCAGTTAAGGACGGAGAAGAAGGGGGGAGGAGGTCCCGAGCCCCCGAGGCACGTGACGAGTGAGAGTACCAGTAGGGGAGGGGAGATCCCCACCAGTCCCGTGAGTCACCCCCTCTCATGCAGACTCGGACGCTAGCTGTGAGAAACGAGTCATCGCCCATTGACGTGGATGGCAATGTATGGAGGGGGGGAATGGGGGGACGGGAGGGGGACCCCGTAACCGGGTGGCTCACCGTGATAAACCGGTGGTCTTCCCAGCCAGGTGAAAGATACGAGGTGGGGAAGAACCGTCGGAACAACATCAATATCACTGATATAAATAGGATTATTTATAATAATCAATCAAATAAAATTAAAGCGATATCTTAAAGCTAGACTAACACGGGGAACACGAAGCTAAGCAAACAGAAAATTAGGTTAATCGCCGATCCGAAGAAAGGGGTATGTTAGCCTAATTTAACCTCTAGTTCAAGAAAACGGGGGGCAGGCTAATCACCAATCGACAATTGGGGTATGAAAGCCTAACTTAACGGTAAAATAAATTATAACAGGGAAGCTAATCGCCATACCGAAGCATGGTGTATGTTAGCCAACCTAGTATACCTATAATATTATTAAAGGTAATCAGGAACTAGAGAAGGAAAGAGAGAACATCAGAATAATTAAGATGATATGACTCTCAATCGTGACTGATAAAACTCCTAACAATGTAAGGCGTAGCTAGACTAAGGTCCGAAACGTGCGGTCGGAGCGTGCCCCGTGGAGGCTAACTAAAAAAACTAACTGCATAAAGATATAGAGACTATGTATAAGTAACCATATCTAAAGTACTGAGAAAAAGGGAAATCTCTAACGGTATGGAAGACCGATGGCGACAACACAGGCAAAAGAGACGAACGAGGCGAAGGCGAGAGAGACTGTCTGGTCCTCTTAACCGGCAGTCTGTCATCCTTCCTGCGTCGAGGTACTGCCTCTTTCTGCTGAAGCAAAGCAGCAAGCTGTTGCTGCATAGAGCGGATGATCTCGGTCTGAGAAGTTTCCTTCAAAGGAGAAGAGCTGCGCCTGTGAGAAGACGAGGGGCGAGGGGACGCCTTCTTCCTTTTCACAGGAACTGCCCTGGCTCTAGAGCGACTGGGGCGCTCGATGGCGTCATCGTCGGATGACGTCTTAGTCCTCTTCTGTAGCGGAAAAGCGGCGAAGCTCTCCGGCGAAGACCGCAGATCAGAAAGAACAGGACGTGAAGTGTCCTGCTCTCGGAAGCTCCTCTTCAAAGGCCGCGAATCCGAATGAGATTCCCACCCCTTGCTCGGGAGGACGCGTCAGAAGACGAAAAACAATCCTTTAGAAGACGTGCACGAGCACGCTCCTTAGCAGCCTGGGAAGCGTCTACAGGAACTGCTGAAGGGACGTCAGATCGGTGGGGGATCCCCGTAACCCTCCTTCGGCCTTCGACATACCCTCTCCCTGAGTCCTGGGAGTCCGGCAGAGGTCCCAGCCTAGAGGCGCTATAGGGGCGATCTGACGCCCCCTCCACTTCACTAGGGGCACTATCACTGCACTATGCCTATTTTCTAAGGCGAGCACTTTGGATTCGAGATTCCGCAACAAATCCAAAATAACAGAAAGGGCATTACCCTCCGCAGACACCACTTGAGGGCCCGAAGGCAACACTACAGGGTTAGGAATTGCAAACTCTACAGGAGGGTTAGAGGGAGAAACATTACTGCCCTGTCTACTATCTGACTTGCTCCTGGAGGAAGACCTCCTTATCCTATCACGCTCCAACTTTTGAACGTAGGATTCATACGCCTTCCATTGGGAATCAGTCAAACTTTAACTCTCTCTGCAGCGATGATCATATACACACAATTGTCCCCTGCAACTCTTACATACTGTGTGAGGGTCAACCGAAGCCTTCGGTAGCCTCACCTTACATTCATCCTTACCACACACCCTGACGCTAGCCGAACTAGACCCAGACATCTTTGTTAAGGGAAAAAACAAGCCAAAATCCAAATCAATCCACAATCAACGTGTGCCTAGCTACCGATCCAAAGTCAAAAAACCAAAAGTCAATAGGATACTCAATTAGCCAAGCAGCTTTCCAAAATCCTGAGACGCCTGTTTACAGTACCGGCGACAGAGAAAATCTGATAGAAAATGGGAATGGTTCCTGATACCCGCCTCCCAGCGGCGGGAATGGGTACTAACCACTTAACTCCCACTACGTATGTCGTAAGTTTTAGAAATTCTGTCAGACTTCAGAGAATACAGCTATATATATATCTGACAGGTAAGTTTCATGAACAAACCTTAATTTTGCGTTCCATCCTCATGAGGGAAGCCTTCAAATTTGCAATCTCCGATACCGAACTTGCAGAATCTGATAAGGGAGAAGGCGGTAATGCTGTATGGGAGGAAGCAACAATTAAATGAGAGACAGGTGCTAAACTACTAACTGGCTTGTTAGAGAGACCTACTCAAACTTTTGGAAGAGGCTTTTCTAGCCTTATCCCTCTCCAATTTCCTTAAATAGGAATTAAGAATCTTCCATTCCTCCTCATTCAAATTTACGCATTCACCACAAGTGTTAGATACAGAACATTCATTCCCTCTACACTGCTTACATACGGTGTGAGGATCTACCGAAGCTTTCGGTAGCCTCACACTACAACTCTCATTCACACACACACTGAATGTATAACTAGAGTCAGACATTTCAAGAAAATTCCAAACCAAAATCCAAATAACAGTCCACAAAAGCGTATGCCAAGCCAGAGATCCAATACGTCACCAAATAATCAGTCCAGAAGATCAACGGCGATGAAATACGAAAGTCAAAGTCAGGAGGAACTAGCAACGATGTTACTAGAACCGGCAACAGAGAAAATCTGGTTAGATGGATGGATGGATGGATGGATGTATGAGTTTTAGGGCGAAAGCCCAGGCACTGGGGCCAAAGAAGCCATTCAGCGCCGTAATGGAGATTAAATAAATTACATTATGAATGAGTTGTGTATGAAGAAAATGGTTCATATATAAATTACCATATGAGAAATGAATGAATTAATGAAGAAATAAATGAAGAAAATGCTTAATAAATAAATATATATATATCTATGATGTGATAGCTAAAAATAATTAAATGTTATTAAAAATATTTATAGACTTTAAAAAGGAGATGAGAGCAGAAATATCTGCTTCATCTCCCAAAATATCACAAAGGGATTTACCCCTAAGATATCTCTCTCTCTGGTTAAAATATCTGGGGCAAGCAACCAGAATGTGCTCCACTGTTAGCATCTTGCCACCGCAAGCACACTCTGGGAGGCTGCCCCCTTCTAAAATAAACTGATGGGTCAAATAAGTGTGCCCAATCCTCAGTCTGCTTAAAACTATTTCTGTTCGCCTATCAGACTGGAAAGACGAAGGCCACGGCAATATATTATTTCTAATTTTTCTGTACTTTCTATTATTGGCAAGATGAGAAGTCCATCTTTCTTGCCATTTGCTTAAAATATAAGACCTAAAAGGACCTTTTAGATCTGTATGAGGCACTTTACTAAAGGCTGTTTCTGATGAGACACTAGCAGCTTTCGCTTCCCTATCTGCCATCTCGTTTCCGCAAATCCCCACATGTGAAGGGACCCAACAGAAAGAGACAGATTTATGCAAATAATTCAAATGGAGGAGCGATTCCTGAACTTTTTGAACTAACGGATGGAAGCTATTGAATTTTTTAATAGCTTCTAAAGTGCTTTTCGAATCCGAGTAAATGACAAAATTAGTGTCGCTACTTTGAACAACTATATCCAAGGCAGAGACTATGGCTGTTAATTCTGCTGTGAATATGGATGCAAAGTCAGGTAGTTTAGCTGTATACGCTGTATCACCAAGGATAACTGCACAGCCAACACCACTACCTGACTTTGATCCATCCGTATATATTTTTGTCACATTAGTATGGACAGTTTAGTGCTCCAAGAATTTTCCCCTAATCTCTTCCTCAGGACAGTCTTTTTTGTTAAAAGCTTTTTTGCACACGGATGCTTCTGGAATAAGCCATGGAGGATACACAGGATGTTTTACTTCCATGACTTTCTGGGATTTAAGATTATTACCCCTAACATCTTCATTTAGTCTAACTTGGAATGGTCTAGAGGCTCTTATACCAAAAAGACCCGTGAGTCTGCTTCCCTCAGCACCTGAAAGGAGGGATTTTTGGGAGCACTTTTAATTCTAGCCATGTACCTTAATCCTAGTTCTTGCCTTCTCAGATCAAGGGGAAGTTGGTTAGTATCAACATATATGCTTTCAACAGGCGAAGTTCTAAAAGCCCCTGAGCATATTCTCAGCCCCATATTGTGTACAACATCTAGTTCCTTCAGCCTGGTTTGACAAGCTGAAGAATAAATCTGACAGCCATAGTCTAGCTTGGACCTACACAACGAGTCATATAGTTTCAGCAGGGATTTTTTATCAGCTCCCCAACTAAATCCAGAAACAACCTTTAAAATATTCAAAGATTGTTTAACTTAATCTTTAAGGAGTTTATGTGGCTGGCCCATGTCAATTTCTGGTCAATGGTCATTCCCAAAAATTTCACTTCATTTTCATAAGGAATGATAGATCCTTTTAAACTGAGTGTGGGAACCTCTTCCACACGCTGGCACCTAGTAAATCTTGCAGAAACTGTTTTAGAGGAGGAGAATTAAAGCCATTCTCATCAGACCCACTTTGTAATGGCATTAACAGACCTTTGCAGATGTTTACATACTGACAAGGCATCATATCCTGTGCAGTATATTGCAAGGTCATCAACAAAAAGTGAGCATTTAACAGGTGATGATATTTGTTGGAATATACTGTTTATTGCCACTGAAAAAAGTGTTACGCTTAAAACGCTTCCTTGTGGAACACCCTCCTCCTGCACAAAAGGTTGGGAGAGAGTGTTGCCCACTCTAACCTTAAAGAATCTCTCTGTTAAAAAGGAATATACAAATTTAATCATTCTTCCACATATGCCCATCTTGTGCAATTGTTTTATGATGCCAATTCTCCAAGTAGTGTCATATGCTTTCTCAAGGTCGAAAAATACGCCAATAGTCTGACATCGTTTGGCAAATCCTTGCTGGATTTGATTGGTCAGCCTCAGCAAGGGATCAAGGGTGGAACTATTTTTCCTAAAACCAAATTGAAATGGAGATATTAGTCCTTTTGCTTCTGGTTAGAGAATGGGAATGGTTCCTATTCCTGCCACCCAGCGGCAGGGCGGTAGATCACCTGACGTACCTGTAGCATGTGCCGCGAAATTCAAATTTCTGTTGGGACGACGGGCTCTATAGCTAAGTATATATCTGACAGGGAAGTTGAATGTATGAAATCTATTTTTGAGAACTAGTGACTGCATATAAGGGGAATCGCACAATTTGAACACACATAATTCGGGACCAGACTGTATTATACGAAAAAATTTATTTTCTCAATGATAGTAGGGTTATGGTTTTGGATTATAACTCCAAAACTATTGCAAATTTTTCAATAAAATTTTCTGAGAATACAGTCGAGAGGTGTACGAGTCCGTACGTGAAACATCAGGGAAATTTTTTATTCTTTGTATTTTTGTCAAACGCTCCCCTTAACCCTTAAACGCCGACTGGACGTATTTTACGTCGACATTATTTGTCTCTCGGGTGCCGACTGGACGTATTTTACGTCGACATACAAAAGTTTTTTTTAAAATTCGTGGAAAAATACTTTTAGGCCTACCAGACGAAAACTCTTGAATCACGCGCCTTGGGGGATGCTGGGAGTTCACGGATCAAGGTGTTATTTTGTTTACAATCGTTACGCAGGCGCGCAAGCGCGAATTTCTTTCTTGCCGCACTAAAAAGTATCTGTGACACATCTTGGAAATTATTTCGTCACTTTGACATAATTTCTGTACCATTTTAAATTAGCCGTTACATGGAGTATTATATATCAAAATGTGCCCATTTTTATGTAGAATACAACAAAAAAATACTCATGATTGTAGCTTTTATCGGTTTTGAGATATTTTCATATAAATAACGATAAGTGCCAAAATTTCAACCTTCGGTCATCTTTGACTCTACCGAAATGGTCGAAAAATGCAATTGTAAGCTAAAACTCTTATATTTAAGTAATATTCAATCATTTACCTTAATTTTGCAACTAATTGGAAGTCTCTAGCACAATATTTCGATTTATGGTGAATTTATGAAAAAACTTTTTCCTTACGTCCGCGTAGTAACTCTTCCGAAAAAAATCATACATGCGATTGTGGTAATGTTTGCACCATTTTAAAATTAGCCGTTACATAAAGTTTTATATATGGAAATGTGTGCAATTTCATGCACAATACAACTAAAAACAACCCATGGTTGTAGCTTTTATCAATTTTGAAATATTTTCATATAAAAAATGATGTGACAAATTTTCAACCTTCGGTCAACTTTGACTCTACCAAAATGGTCAAAAAACGCAATTGTATGCTAAAACGGTTATATTCTAGTAATATTCAAGCATTTACCTTCATTTTGCAACAAATTGGAAGTCTCTAGCACAATATTTCGATTTATGGTGAATTTATGAAAAAAATAACATTTTCTTTACGTCCGCGCGGTAACTTCCGAAAAAATCATACGTGCGGTTGTCGTAATGTTTGTACCATTTTAAATTAGCCGTTACATAAAGTTTTACATATGAAAATGTGCGCAATTTCATGTAGAATACAAAAAAAAATAATTAAAGGTTGTAGCTTTTCTCATTTTTGAAATATTTGCATATAAATCACGATAAATAGAAAAAAAACCACGTTCGGTCAATTTTGACTCTACTGAAACGGTCGAAAAACGCAATTGTAAGCTAAAACTCTTACAGTCTAGTAATATTCAGTCATTTATCTTCATCTTGAAACAAATTCGAAGTCTCTAGCACAATATTTAGATTTATGGTGAATTTAAAAAAAAACTTTCCTTCCCTCCGCGCGCAGATTCTCCGCCACAAATCTCTGAAATGCGTACGTCCCATTCTCGGAATATTTGCTCCATTTCACATTAGGCATTTCATAGAGTTTTATATATGAAAATGTGCGCAATTTCATGTAGAATAAAACGAAAAATATTTGAAGGTTGTAGCTTTTCTTATTTCCGAAATAATTGCATATAAAAAAATATATATAAAAAAATTCGACATTCGGTCAACTTTAACTCGTCAGATATGGTCGAAAACTGCAATTGTAAGCTAATACTCTTACAGTATAGTAATATTCAATCATTTGTCTTCATTTTGGAAGAAATTGGAAGTCTCTAGGACAATATTTAGATTTATGGTGAATTTTTGAAAAAAATATTTGTTTACGTCCGTGCGTTACGAATTCATGCATTATTTTGTGATAATATTTTCTCTGTGTTGCTTTTATCGTTTTACAATGTATTATATACCAAAATGATTGCAATTTAGTTTACATTACAACGAAAAAGAAAGTAACTTGTTACCTTTAACCGTTTTGCGCACAGCGCGATTTGAATACAATTATATATGAAATTTTGTTTTTGCGCTATCATATATCGCATTATTTATATATGATAATGATAATCTTTTTTATTTCTGATGGTTGCATACTAAACTTCAGCCAATGACAAAAAAAGGAGCCAAAAATGAACTCTTCATCTTGAAAACTAAGCGCGCTGTGATTTTTTGAAAAAAATATTTTTTCCGCTTCCACGCTCACTCTGAAACACCTCCGGCACACGGGAGACAAATTTTTTTTTACCGCTTCGGCGTTTAAGGGTTAAATGGGTTACAGCTATGGGTCAAAGGGATGCTGGAACATAGAGCAATTTTGAAGTTTTCATCTTGTTAAACCTTTAAAGCCTTTTTGCTCTCAATGTACTGTTTAGCACTGAATGACATCATATTTCCCAGTACTTGAACGTTGGCCTAAATTTTATATTTCATTCCATTAAAAAATATAGGGGCACACTTTTTTATGGAGCATGATGGGTAAAATAGCACACAGATTGACTCAATGTACTACCACAAGCACTTCTTATGAGTCAGAAAACTGTACAGAATACACAACAGGCTACAGTAAAGTAATGATTTATTATAAAAGAACAATAAATTTAACTGATCAAGAATACAATTCTGATAAAACTTGAAAATATCAAAGATGACTATGTATAAAAATTGTAGGGCATATCCCAATATATGAGACTGTTCTAATTTCCCAATTACAACTGCTTTTTAACACAATTCTTAGCTTGTGTATCAATCAAAATGCCAAACAACAGGGAAAGTTGTCACTAATGAACAGGAAAATGGAAAAATAGGAGCTGATCTACCTTCCCCATTGTACAGTTTAAAATTCCTTGAACAGTATAAAGTTGCGAAGAAAAACGTGATAGACAGAAAAAGAAAAAAAAAACAATAATCATTCCAACCTTTTTTGTAAGGATCTAATAAGCTTTAGTAGTAAGGTTCAAAAATAGGGTTTAATCAAACAGACAATAGTTTGTATCAAAATAAAAATAAGAAAATCTAAATAAAAGTCCGCATCCTTTTACCTGGTAGCTTATGACCATCCACTTCTTCTTCACTTTCTGATGATGAAACAATCCTATTACGAACAGTCAAGCTACCTTTTTTCCTGAAAGGAAAAAGTTTGGGAGATATAGAAAGAATAAAATAAAAATGACATTTTCCAAAATATTTGTTCCACATGGTACACCATTGCAGGCACAAGGTAGTCTGAAACGTTGAGACAAAAAATATACATAATTAGATATAAACATATGTAATGAGCCTTTATACAATGAGTGGCATATTTATATTACATATCTGATTCAATGTTTTTCTTTCACTATAGTTTATCTAATTTTGAATCTTTTACTGATTCTGCCTGGAGAATTTATCTACAGGAAAATGCAGATGAAAAGACCATGTAAACAAAATTGTTTTCACCATCTGTATGAGGTACTGACAGTTGGTTATGAGAAGATTTTGCTTAGGAGAAAGAAGTCAGCTGGGAGACAGTTCTGGAATTTGCCCGTCAAGGATTACACCTGAAAAGTACTTATGGTAATAAAGAAAACAACTGAACAATAATACTAGGTGAAGCATGTTAACACAAGAGACTATTCACAAATGATCTAACATGATGGGCATAAGGGTAATGATAAAAAGACAAAAATTTGGCTGGATTAGTAGAACACTATCTCAACCACAAGTTCATGATACGGGTAGTGTTCAAGTTACGGTAGTTCGTCGTACGATAATCCGATTTTACGACAGGGTTAGCAATTAATGCTGGTATGACAATATTTTGAAAATACATATTTTTAAATTCTGTGCGTATGGGCGCAGGCAACAGCGTACAATCAGGCAGCCAGAGAGGCCAAATTATAATCACTTAACTTCTTTACCTACATATCTTTATGTCATCTTCTAGTTAAATAAGTTGAAAAAGTTCAAGAGAATGATGAAAGTATTGTTTTTACGTTATAATGAGAAACAAATTTTTTGCTCCATGAAAAACCGAATGATAAAAATTTTTTTTGCTAAGTACAACCGAATTCGATAACAACATCCGTTTTGCTTGTATTTCAACCATCGAAAGATAGTAAACAATTATTGTAGTTATGTTATAAATGATGTTATGTAGAATAGTACTGATATAATTTTATGTAATAACTTTACTTGCTATGAATAAAAAATTTTCAAGGAAATATACTATTAAATTTAAACTGCAAGTTTTAGCTTAAACTGCAAGTTTTAGCTGAAGCTGAAAAAATGATATTGTTAGTATACAATAAAGTTTTGTACATACTTACCTGGCAGATATATACTTAGCTTAGGTCTCTGATGTCACGACAGAAAATTCAAAACTCGCGGCACACGCTACAGGTAGGTCAGGTGATCTACCCTACCCGCCGCTGGGTGGCGGGTGTAAGAACCAGTCCCCCTTTCTTGTCAGATTATTTTCTTCCACCTGTCTCCTGAGGGGAGGCTGGGCGGGCCATCAATCGTATATATCTGCCAGGTAAGTATGTAAAAAACTTTATTGTATACTAACAATATCATTTTTGTGCATGAACTTCCCTGCCAGATATATACTTAGCTGATTGACACCCTTGGTGGAGGGAAAGAGACACATACTCACCTAGAAAGTGGGGACAACACATGTTAAAGGAATAAAAATAAACCCTTGGTTCCTACCTGAATTAGGCAGAAGACTTCATAGTTACTGTCTATTAGTCTGCGTTGCCTAAAGAGTCTCAGCGAGGGCGTGACCTATAGCTGAAGAACTCTTTGGGTCTACCAATGGGAACTGAGTCCACTTACTTGGCAGAATCCAAACAGGGTCTGGTCAATGGGGATCAACCCGCTTACATGCCAGAGCCTATCACTACCAACCGCAAGGAGCCTCAAGCACAACCGATCACCTAACCAATTACTAATATTAGTATACGAAAGAAGGAGCTGCCTCCTGCAACCTCCTTCGTACAACCAAAAACTCCAAATTAAAAACTAACAGGGAAAAGGATTAAAAAGGATGTGTTTCAGCTCCCTGCCCCAGCACTGAATCCGCCGATACATAAGGGCCTAGCCCAAAACACTTTTCATACGTAATCGATACGTCTTTTAGGTAGTGATTGGAGAAGACTGATTCACACCTCCAAAAAGTGGCCTTCATGAGGTTTTGTAAAGACATATTCTTCTTGAAAGCCAAAGACGTCGCGATGGCCCTCACTTCGTGCGCCTTGACTTTCAGAAGACTAAACTGTTGCTGACTGCACGATGTGTGGGCTTCTCTAATAACATTCCTGATAAAGAATGAGAGGGCATTTTTTGATAAAGGCCTACTGGGGTCCCTTACAGAGCACCAGAGATTGCTCTCATTAGCAGCAAGTCTTCTCTTCCTTTGAAGATAAAATTTCAGGCTTCTCTCCGGGCAAAGAGATCTCTCCTCTTCTGTCCCAACTAAGGAGGACAAGCTTTTAATTTCGAAGCTCCTGGGCCATGGTGAAGAAGGGTTTTCATTCTTGGCTAGGAAAGCCGGAAGAAAAGAGCAAAACGCGGATCCTCCTTGAAAACCTACCTCACCTTCTAGAGCCTGCAGCTTGCTGACTCTCTTCGCTGTAGCTAACACACAGAGAAAAAGTCTTTTCATCGAAAGGTCTCTGAACGAAGCTGTATGGGGAGGTTCGAATCTTGAGGACCTCAGAAAGAGCAGCACGACGTCTAGATTCCAGCTAGGAACTAAGTAGGAGGTTCTTTTAACCGTCTCAAATGATCTGATTAAGTCATGGAGGTCCTTGTCTTCGGATATGTTTAATCCTCTATGACGAAAAACTGAGGAAAGCATGCTCCTGTAGCCCTTGATGGTGGAGACTACTAACCCGCATTTTTCCCTCAGGAAGATAAGGAAATCTGCTATCTGAGTCACAGAGGTACTGGAGGAGGAAACTTTATGAGTCCTG
Organism: Macrobrachium nipponense; assembly: GCF_015104395.2. Lineage (NCBI taxonomy): Eukaryota > Metazoa > Arthropoda > Malacostraca > Decapoda > Palaemonidae > Macrobrachium > Macrobrachium nipponense. Next base: position 17,648,426 of record NC_061109.1, on the reverse strand, counting down.
CACCAACGTCGAAAAACGTCCCACTTCGACTGGTAGACTCTAGATGTGGAAGGTCTACGTGCATTGGCAATAGCCCTTGCAGACTTTGCCGAAAAGCCCTTAGCTCTGACGAGACTCTTGATAGTCTGAATCCAGTCAGACTGAGAGCGGGGAGGTTTTTGTGAAACCTGTCGAAGTGGGGCTGTTTGAGCAGATCGACTCTTAGTGGTAGGGATCTTGGAACATCCACCAGCCATTCCAGTACCTCTGTGAACCAGTCCTGGGCGGGCCAGAACGGAGCTATCATAGTCATCCTTGCTCCCTCTGAAGCTGCGAAATTCCTTAGCGTTTCCCCTAGAATCTTGAAAGGCGGGAACGCGTAAAGATCCAGGTTTTTCCAATCCATCAGGAATGCATCTATTGCCACTGCTCTTGGGTCCGCAATAGGGGAGCAGTATAAATCTATCCTCGCATTCCTGGAGGTCGCAAATAGATCCAGATGGGGCCTGCCCCACGTCCTCCACAGCTCCTGGCATATGTCCGAGTGCAGAGTCCACTCTGAGGGAAGGACTTGATTCCTTCTGCTTAGCAGATCCGCTCTGACATTTCTTTCTCCCTGTACGAACCTGGTGAGAAGACTTATCTTCCTTTCCTCCGACCACAGGAGGAGCGATCTCGCTGTCTCGTACAGGGAGAAAGAGTGAGTCCCCCCCTGTTTCTGAATGTAAGCCAGGGCTGTGGTGTTGTCCGAGTTGATCTGAACTGACTTTCCCTTTACGAGGGGTTCGAAGGTTTTGAGAGCGAACCAAATCGCTGTTAGCTCTTTCTTGTTGATGTGCCAGGACACCTGATCCCCCATCCAGGTGCCTGACACTTCTCTCGACCCGAGAGTAGCTCCCCAACCTATGTCCGATGCGTCCGCATATAACACTAGGCTGGGGTTCCGAACCTGCAAGGAAAGGCCTTCCTTGAACAGGAGAGGGTCTAGCCACCAACGTAGATCCTCCTTTATCTCTTGCGAGATCTTGAACGCAAAGTCTAGACCTTGAGATCTTCGGTTCCAGTTCCTCGTCAGGAAGAACTGTAGGGGTCTGAGGTGCAACCTCAGACCCCTAGAGAAACGAATTGCTCCAGCGAGGAGAGTGTCCCCAACAGACTCATCCACTCCCTCGCTGTGCATACATCTTTCTCTAGAAAGATTGCTACCTTCTCCGAACCTCGGGTTATCCTCTCTGGGGAAGGATACGCCCGAAAAACCTGAGAAGCCATCAGAATCCCCAGATAGATACGCTCTTGACTGGGGATTAGCTGTGACTTCTCGAAATTCACTAGCAAACCCAGAGAAGCTGCTAGATTCAGCGTTAATCGTAAGTCCTCCAGACATTTCTCCTTGGACTTGGCCCTGATTAGCCAATCGTCCAAGTAGAGGGAAATCCTCACTCCCTAGAGATGAAGCCACTGAGCAACGTTCTTCATCAGCCCAGTGAAGACTTGGGGGGCTGTGGAAAGGCCGAAGCATAGGGCCCTGAACTGAAAAACGTTCCCTCCCCACATGAATCTTAGAAATTTGCGTGAAGAAGGATGGATCGGCACGTGGAAGTAAGCCAACGTCCTGAAGGTCCAGTGACACCCATCCAGTCCCCGGGACGAAGAGCTGCTAAGACTGATGAAGTCGTCTTCATAGCGAACTTCCTCTTCTTCACAAAGACGTTCAGGGCGCTTACGTCCAGAACCGGCCTCCATCCTCCTGAGTTCTTGGGAACTAAGAACAGACGGTTGTAGAAACCCGCGGAAAGAGGGTCCTGTACCACCTCTATTGCCTCTTTCTCCAACATCAGCTCTACTGCTAGAGCGAGGGCTTGATTCATTAGAGGGTCTTTGTATTTGGCCACCAGTTCCCTTGGAGTGGTGGTCAAAGGTGGTCTCGAGATAAAGGGAATGAGGTATCCCCTCTTGATGATAGCGAGGGACCAGTTGTCCGCCCCCTTCCATGCCCAGACATCCGCAAAGTTCAGAAGTCTGGCACCTACAGTTGTCTGGAGGACAGGCGAGCTACTTCTTGGCCCTAATAGACCGAGAGAAGGTCTTTCCTCTTCTGGGTGGTCTCGAACCTCTGGAGGAAGAAGAGCGGGACGAAGGACCTCCTCGAAAGGGCTCTTGCCTAGTCTGAGTTTCCTTCTTCGTTTTCTGTTGGAACGAAGGTTTCGGTATTCTAGCTGAGCGAGCCAACATATCCTGCGTCGCTTTTGCTGACAACGAGCTGGAGATGTCATTAATTATCTTCTTCGGGAAGAGTTGCGGAGAAAGTTGGGAATACAACAAGGAAGCTCTCTGTGCATGAGAGACAGCCTTGGTACGAAAGGAGCAGAAAACGGCCCTCTTCTTTACTACTCCTGCGCCAAAAAGGGAAGCAATCTCCCCGGATCCGTCTCTCACTGCCTTGTCCATACAAGACAGCACTGCGTGAAGGTCTTCAGGTGAAAGAGTGTCTTGATCTTGAGTCCTCTTAGCCATGACTCCAAGGGTCCAGTCAAGAAAGTTAAAAACCTCTAAGACTCGGAACATTCCCTTCAGAAGGTGATCCAACTCGCTCATACCCCACGTCGTCTTCGCAGAATTAAGCGCCGAGCGACGTGCAGAATCAACCAACGAAGAGAAGTCCGAGTCTGCTGAAGAGGGAAGAGTCAGACCCAAGGGCTCTCCTGACTCGTACCAGAACCCCATCTTACCCGTAAGTTTGGACGGGGGAAAAGAAAATACGGTCTTGCCTTTCTCTTCCTTCGAAAGCAACCAGTCGTCAAAATTCTTAAGAGCATTCTTCATCGACACTGTCAGCTTCATCTTAACGACTGAAGACTTCTTAGACGTATTGGTCGTTGAAAATAAGGACGGAGGTGACGGAGGAGCAACGGCCGAAAGAGACTCCCCAAAATCTTGCAAGAGGAGGTCGGTCAGTCTCTTGTATGAAGAAACTGAAGCATCCTTGGGCAAATCTTCCTCAGAATCCCCAAGGTATTCCTCAGAAGAATGACATTTAGAAGCTCTACTACCAGGAGGAGAGCTATTCCTTGGAGAGCGCCTGTTCGGAGAGCGCCTACTGGGAGAATGTCCACTGGGAAAGCGCTTAAAAGGAGAGCGCCTACCGAAAGAGCGCCTACTAGGAGAACGCCTACCTGGAGAGCGCCTACTAGGAGAGCGCCTACTTGGAGAGAGCCTACTAGGAGAGCGCCTACTAGGGGAGCGCCTGCTAGGAGAGCGCCTACTAGTGGAAGCTCGCCTGTCGGAAACAAAGTCTAATTCCACAGAAGAGCGCCTGGACAAGGGAGAGCGCCTATCAGGCTCTCTGCGCCTGCTAGGCTCTTGGCGCCTGCCCTCCTCAAAACGCCTGCCAGCCTCTTGGTGCCTATCAGACTCCAAACCCCTACCAGGCTCTTGACGCCTGCCACGGGAGAGAAACATCCACGAGGAGTCCCCTGTCCGAAGCCCTGCGCTTACAAGGCTCTGAGCGCCTATCCAATCAGGAATGAACCAACGGAGATGAATGCTTCCACTGGCGCCTACAAGGCTCTTGGCGCCTACTAGGCTCTTGGCGCCTACTAGGCTCCAAGCGTCCGTCAAAAGGAGAGCGGCAACCAGGCGAAGAACTCTTCCTTCGCTCCTGACGATAACGAGGCTCTTGACGTCTGTCAAGCTCTTGACGCCTAACTGAAGAGGAGCGGAAATCCTGAGGAGAGAGCCTGTCCGGCTCCTTACGCCTGACATGCTCAAAACTCTTGCTGGGAAGAGAGGAGAGCCTACTCGGAGATTGATCCCGAACTTCAGTCTGCACTTCTGACTTCCTGTTACGAGGCTCAAAAACTTCTCTAGCCGGAGGAGAGCTAGCAGAAGGGACGTTCTTAGACTTCTTCACCGGAAGCGAGGCGTCCTTCCGACGATGAGAAGTCCCGGCAATAGAATCAGCTAAAGCCGCAATCTGCGCTTGCAGACCCGCCAGGATGCGCGCAGGAGATCTCTTAAATTCCTCTACAGGAGACAAAGTCCGAGACCGAACAGGAGAAGTGTAAACAGAAGAATTCTTGGCTCTCTTGCGTTCCACTTCTGGCTCTTCCGCGAAGGATTCGGGGCTGGAAGGAAGGGCGCAAGGAGCTTTCCAGGGCCTCTTGAGAGGGCGAGATGACTCCGAGGCGCTCCATCTACGCTTAGGAGAAGGCGACGAAGATGACGAGAAGCACTGGCGCAATAACTCCTTCTTGGTTCGATCCAAGGCAGCCTGGGAACGAGCAACAGGATCTGCCGAGGGGACGCCTGACCGGTGGGGGTTCTCCCTAACCTTCCTGCGGCTTTCGACTTTCCTCCTCCACTGGGTCTGGGAGTCTGGAAGAGGTCTAGGCCTGGAAGCGTTAGTGAGCCGGTCAGACGCACCCTCCACTTCACTAGGGGCACTGCACTGATCACTTGCACTATCACTCTTACCTTGTCGAGAGCGAGCGAGGCTCTCCTTACTCCTGATCGAGGCTCTCCCGGAAGGAACTTCCGAAAACGAATCTTCAGGTTCAAAGCTGGGCGCAGGGGCTGAAACTGGAGAAGGAACTACTTCTACTACAGGGTTCTCAGCGTCAATCTCACTCACCATCGATCTACTAGAGCTCCTTGAAGAAGCCTTGCGCGCCCTATCCTTCTCTAACTTTCTCACATAAGAAGAAAGAGCCTTCCAACCATCCTCATCCAAATTCTCACACTCTTTGCAAGGGTTAATAAAAGAGCATTCATTCCCTCTACAAGACGTACATACAGAGTGAGGATCTAATGCAGCTTTAGGAAGTCTAACTTTACATTCCTTCACTGAACAAACCCTAAATAAACTAGGTTTCTTAACTTCAGAATCATCCATGATTATTAATTCTAAGAAAAAGCCAAAAGAAAAATCCAAATAACAATCCAAAAAGCGTATGCCAAGCCAACAAACAAAGGGTACTTCACCAAAATCCAATTCGTCGGCAACGAGAAAGAATTTAACTATCGTAAGGACTGAACAACAGGTGTTGTCCAGCCGGCGACAGAAAATAATCTGACAAGAAAGGGGGACTGATTCTTACACCCGCCACCCAGCGGCGGGTAAGGTAGATCACCTGACCTACCTGTAGCGTGTGCCGCGAGTTTTGAATTTTCTGTCGTGACGTCAGAGACCTAAGCTAAGTATATATCTGGCAGGGAAGTTCATGTACAAAAATGATATTGTTATGATACAATAAAGTTTTATACATACTTACCTGGCAGATATATACTTAGCTTTAGACTTCGTCGTCCCGACAGAAATTCAAATTTCGCGGCACACACTACAGGTAGGTCAGGTGATCTACTGCCCTGCCCTGGGTGGCAGGACTAGGAACCATTCCCGTTTTCTATCAGATTTTCTCTCTTCCACCTGTCTCCTGCGGGGAGGTTGGGTGGGCCATTTATCGTATATATCTGCCAGGTAAGTATGTATAAAACTTTATTATATCATAACAATATCATTTTTATACATTCAACTTCCCTGATTAGCACCCTTGGTGGTGGGTAAGAGACAGCTAACTACTGAAATAGACAGGTAAACAACATATGTTGTAGGTAATAATAAAACCTACCTGATTAGGCGGAAGACTTCGTGGCTACTGCCCAGGAGTCTGCTTCACCTCAAGAGCCTCAGCGAGATATTGATCTATGGCTAAGAGTTCTTGTGGGTCTGTCAATGGGGTCTTATCCACTTACTCGGCAGAGCCTAAATGGCATTTGTCAATGGGTGCTAATCCACTAACATGACAACACACCTTATTCAAGGAGCACAACACCGATCCCGATCACCTGATCCTAACAACCATGTTAGTTCTAAAGATTGAAAGGAGTTATCCTCAAACTCCTCACAAACAACCAATAACTCGAACCACACAAAAGCACGCAAACATTATAGTACAAAAAAAAATTTTTGTACACCCTTACTAGTCAGATACACCCAGAGTTCCTTACTGATCAAAGGCGACGGCTGCCTGTGCGATATCTAGCGCCCCTGCCAGTAGAAACCCAAGAACATATCTAACAAGAGGGTTTATGTACACACAAATAAATTAAGGATCAGTATTTGCTCCAAGTCCCAGCACCGTATCCGCTGACACAAATGGACCGAGAGAGAAGCATTTCTCATAAGTTACCCTTACATCCTTCAGGTAATGAGATGCAAAAACTGAATTGCATCTCCAATATGTCGCTTCGAGGATATCCTTCAGTGACATATTCTTTTGAAAGGCTAGTGACGTAGCAACTGCTCTAACTTCATGAGCTTTAACTCTTAGAAGTTTGAAGGAGTCATCTGGGCAATTATTGTGCGCCCCAGTAATAACACTTCTTACAAAGAAGGCTAAGGCGTTTTTAGACATGGGTCTTTTCAGGTTCTTTACAGCACACCAGAGACCCTGTTGACAACCTCCCATCTGCTTCTTTTTACTAAGGTAAAATTTAAGAGCTCTGACCGGGCAAAGAGACCTTTCTGTCTCTCTACCTACTAGGTTAGACAGGCCCTTCACTTCAAAGCTCCTGGGCCATGGCTTTGAAGGGTTCTCGTTTTTTGCCAGAAACAATGTCTGGAACGAACAGATAGCAGCATCTCCTTTAAAGCCAACACAAGAATCTAGAGCGTGTAATTCGCTCGTTCTTTTGGCTGTAGCGAGGGACAACAGGAATAAACACTTCCTAGTAATGTCTCGAAAGGAGGCAAGGTGTGGAGGTTCGAACTTTTCCGAGGTCAGGAATCTCAGGATCACGTCCAGATTCCAGCTCGGAGTTCCCGGAGTTCTACACTTTGAAGTCTCAAATGACCGAATCAAATCGTGAAGATCCTTATTTTTAGCTAATTCCAGGCCTCCATTCCTGAATACGGACAGCATACTTCTGTATCCCTTGATGGTGGAAACAGAAAGGTGTGATTCCTCCCTAAGGAAAAGAAGGAAATCGGCAATGTTGGTCACAGAGGTATTGGAGGAGGACAGCTCTTCGATCTGCACCATCTCCTAAAGACTTCCCACTTCGATTGATAGACTCGCATCGTTGAAGACCTGCGGGCTCTAGCGATAGCGCTTGCAGCTTTGCGAAAAAAGCCCCTCGCTCTGACGAGTCTTTCGATAGTCAAAAGGCAGTCAGAGCAAGAGCGGGGAGGTTTTGATGATACCTCTCGAAGTGGGGTTGTCTGAGCAGATCTGTTCTGTTTGGAAGAGATCTGGGGAAGTCCACCGTCCACTCCAGTACCTCTGTGAACCAATCTTGAACGGGCCAAAATGGGGCTATGAGTGTCAACCTCGTCCCCTTTGAGGCCACGAACTTCCTGAGCACTTCCCCCAGGATCTTGAATGGGGGAAAGGCGTATACATCCAGGCCCGACCAATCTAGGAGAAGGGCGTCGACTGCGAACGCTCTTGGATCCTCTACTGACGAGCAGAAGATGTCTATCCTCTTGGAGAGGAACGTGGCGAACAGGTCTATGTGAGGCCTCCCCCACAGAGACCAAAGTCTTTGACACACTTCTGAGTGGAGGGTCCATTCTGTGGGAAGGACCTGGTTCCTCCTGCTTAGCCTGTCTGCTCTCACGTTCCTCTCTCCCTGGACAAATCTGGTCAGGAGGGTTATATTTCTCTCCTCTGCCCAGACCAACAGATCTCTCGCCAGTTCGAAGAGGGAGAACGAATGAGTCCCGCCTTGATTCCGTATGTATGCCAGAGCGGTGGTGTTGTCCGAGTTGACCTGGACCACCCCGTCTCCGACTATTGACTCGAAGCACTTGAGGGCAAGGTGTATAGCTACGAGTTCCTTGCAGTTGATGTGCCATGACACCTGTTCCTTTGTCCAGGTGCCCGACACTTCTCTTGCTCTAGAGTTGCTCCCCATCCCGTCTCCGAAGCGTCGGAGTACGACACTTGGCTTGGGTTCCAAATGGCAAGGGACAAGCCCTCGTTCTTCTCGAGAGGGGGCAACCACCACTTTAAGTGATCCTTCACTTCCAGTGGGATCGGGAACAAGTCTGACAGTTGCCCTGTTTTCCAACTCCAGACTTTCTTTAGGAAGAATTGCAGGGGGCGAAGATGAAGTCTCCCTAGGGAAAAGAACTGTTCCAGCGAGGAAAGGGTCCCCAGAAGGCTCAACCATTCCCTCGCTGAACTGCGTTCCTTCTCTAAGAAGTTCGAGACTTTTATACAGCATCGCATGAGTCTCTCCTGCGAAGGAAAAACTCGAAAACCCCGAGAATCCATCTGAATCCCCAGATAAACCAGGTTCTGGCTGGGATCATCTGAGACTTCTCGAGGTTTACGAGTAATCCTAGCAACCGTATCAGGTCTAATGTCGATGTCAGGTCCTCCAAACACTGGCTCTCCGATCTGGCCCTGATGAGCCAGTCGTCTAAGTAAAGGGAGATGTTTATTCCCTTTAAATGAAGCCACTTTGCTACATTTTTCATCAGGTTTGTGAAAACCTGAGGAGCTGTAGACAGGCCAAAACACAAAGCCCTGAACTGATAGATCTTTCCCTTTATCATGAATCGCAGGTACTTCTTCGACGAAGGATGAATGGGAACGTGGAAATAGGCATCTTGTAAGTCGAGGGAGACCATCCAATCTCCTGGACGTAGGGCTGACAGAACTGATGCAGACGTTTCCATGCGGAACTTTTCCTTTTCCACAAATCGGTTCAGCGCACTTACATCTAGAGCTGGTCTCCACCCCCCCGAAGCCTTCGGGACTAGAAAAAGGCGATTGTAAAATCCCGGGGAGTGGGGATCCAGCACCAGCTCGATGGCCCCCTTGTTCCACAACTGTTCCACCATGTGTAGGAGCGTATCTCTCAGAGCAGGGTCTTTGTATCTCGCGGACAGTTCCCGAGGAGTTGAAGTCAGGGGAGGTCTGTCTTGAAGGGGATGATATATCCCTTCCTCAGAACCGACAGCGACCAGGAGTCGGCTCCTCTCAGGGCCCAGGCTTCCGCATATTCCAGGAGCCTGGCGCCTACCGGTGTTTGGAGGGTCTGAAAGTCATTTGCCCTTTTTAAAGGGCCGGAAGGCTGACCTTCCTCTCTTGTCTGAACTCTTCCTTTTGGAGGGGGGTTGTGTAGTAGGACCTCCACGAAAGAACGGCTGAGACGGACGAGTAACTTTCTTTGCAGCAGCGGCAACAGGTCTGTTCTTCTTTGCTGATTGTACAAGAAGGTCTTGAGTCGCCTTCTCAGTCAGTGAGATATATCCTTCACTAACTGAGAAGGGAACAGATGGTCAGATAAAGGAGCGAACAGCAGAGCAGTTCTCTGGGAAGGAGAAACAGCCTTCGTCAAAAAGGAGCCAAAAACCGCTCTCTTTTTTAGTATACCCGCTCCAAAGAGGGAAGTCACTTCTCCTGAGCCATCTTGGACCGCTTTGTCAATACATGCCAGAATGCTATGAAGCACTTCTGGGCTGAGACCTTCTGAGTCTTGGGTCTTCTTTGCCAAAACCCCAAGGGACCAGTCCAGGAAATTAAACACCTCCAGCATGTGGAAAAGTCCCTTGAGGAGGTGGTCTAACTCACACATGCCCCACGTCATTTGAGCCGATGATAAGGCGTGTCTCCTGGAAGAGTCCACAAGACTCGAGAAGTCTGACTCCGCCGATGCAGGGAAAGACAGGCCCATGGTCTCTCCTGTCTCGTACCAAATGCCTCTCCTCCCTGTCAGTCTGGCGGGAGTTCATCCAAGAACCTAGAGACTGGAGCGCCTTCTTCATTGAAATAGCTGGTCTCATTTTCAAGAATGAAGAGGATTTAGAGGCCTTAGTACTCGAAAAGAGTGAGCGAGGAGAAGGAGGGGCGGCAGGGCTCAGCGAATCTCCGTATTCCTGGAGTAATAAGGCAGTTAAAGTTTTGTAATTGGACAGCCCTTCACTCGCTGGAGCCTAGTCTTCTGATACGTCTTCCAGCTCGAGTCCATTTAAAGGAAACCGATCCCGTTTGTAGGATAAGTCCTCTGTAGATCTCACTCGATCTGAAGGAGAAGGGCTTCTATCCGGGGAAGGGCTGAGCGACATCGCAGCTCTATGTCCTAAAGCATGAGAACTGGAAGACTTCTCTAAAATGCCGCAAGTTGTTTCAGGTTCCACAGAATGCTGAAGTTCAACAACGGGCGAGCGCCTGTTAGGCGAAGAACTCCTGGCAGGCGACTCGCGCCTGGCTGGCGCCTCGTGCCTGGTTGGCTTGTTGTGCTTGGTTGGCGCCTCGTGCCTGGTTGGCTCGTCGTGCTTGGTTAGCGCTTCGCGCCTGGCTGGCTCCTCGCGCCTGGCTGGCTCCTCGCGCCTGGCTGGCTCCTCGCGCCTGGCTGGCTCCTCGCACCTAGCTGGCGCCTCGCGCCCAGCTAGCGCCTCGCGCCTGGCAGGCTCCTCGCGCCTGGCTGGCTCCTCGCGCCTAGCTGGCGTCTCGCGAATGGCTAGCGCCTCGCGCCTGGCAGGCTCCTCGCGCCTGGCTGGCTCCTCAAGCCTAACTGGCGCCTCGCGCCTGCTAGGCTCTTCGCGCCTGGCTGGCGCTTCTTGTCTGGATAGTGCCTCGCACCTGGAAAGTTCCTCTTGCCTGGAAGGCGCCTCTTGTCTGACTGGCGCTTCTCGCCAAATAGGTTCTTCTAGATCTGAAGAATGCGGATCAGAAGACAGGACCTCTGGCGCCTCGCGCCTGGAGGTAGGAACCCTCGAGCGCCCAGCGGACCTCTTGATAGGAAGAGTGGTATCCTTCCTACGAGGAGGTTCCTTGGAGAGTACTCCAACCAAGGAGGAGATCTGCTCTTGCAAATTTAGCAGGATCTTCGTGGTAGCCGCATCTCTGTCCTTGTCAGAAGGAGGAGAGGGCGATCTGGAAGGCGCCTGGGGCTCCCTTACAGCAACGGGAGTCAAAAAGGCTCTCTTGATTACCGAGGGGGCTTCTTCTGGGAAGCGCTTGGGACTTGAATTAAGAGCAGGCGCTTTCCAGCTCCTCTTCAAGGGGCGAGAAAGATCCGTGTCGGGGCGAGAAAGATCCGTGTCTTTCCACCCGCGCCTAGGTGAAGATGACTTTAATGATGAGAAGCACTCACGTAGGACGCTTTTTCTATAGCGATCCCTGGCAGTCTGAGGCGATACAGAGCCTGCCGAAGGGACGCCTGACCGGTGGGGAACCTCCACAACCTCCGTACGGCTTTCGACATTCCTTCACCTCTGGGCCAGGGAGCTTGGAAGAGGTCTAGGCCTGGGAGCGTTGCAGAGCCGATCAGACGCCCCCTCCACTACACTGGGGACACTCACATCACTGTCCACTGTTACGTTGTAACCACTCTGCTTACCTTCTAATGCTGCCATTTTGACCTGCCTTCTTTGAATTGTAGCCTTCAGATCTGCAATTTCCGTTGCTGAATCTGTAGGATTTGCAACAGGTGAAGGGGCTGATACAGAGGGAGAAGAATTAATTATAGCATGAGGGGAAGAAGCTACAAAACTAGATACTAGCTCGTTAGACCTAGATCTACTTAGGCTTTTGGAGGAAGCCTTCCTCACTCTATCCCTTTCTAGCTTCTTCAAATAAGAAGTTAGAGTCTTCCATTCTTCAGCACTCAAACTCTCGCAATCTTTACAGGTGTTAGCCAAAGAACATTCATAATCTCTGCAACACCTGCATACAGTGTGAGGATCTACCGAAGCCTTCGGCATCCTCACCCTGCAGCCCTCATTCACACAAACTCTCACAACAACACTCGAGTCAGACATCATCAGAAAAATCCAAAAGCAAGTCCAAGAAAAAAGTCCACGATAGCGTATGCCAATACAACGATCCAAGTACGTCACCAAAAGTCGGCCAAGAAGATCAATTGCGATGAAAAAAGAAATCCAGTCAGGAGGTACCAACAACAATGTTGACAGTACCGGCGACAGAGAAAATATGATTAGAAAACGGGAATGGTTCCTAGTCCTGCCACTCAGGGCAGGGCGGTAGATCACCTGACCTACCTGTAGTGTGTGCCGCAAAATTTGAATTTCTGTCGGGACGACGGAGTCTAAAGCTAAGTATATATCTGACAGGGAAGTTGAATGTATAAAACTAATGAATTCATGCTACTAATGGCTATTATCGTGCATCGGCAACATGGGTAAAACTCGCAAACTTTGTGTGAATTCAAACACAAATTTAGATAAAACTGAGAGAAAATTATTTTAATCAACACTACTGGGCATGAAAGAGCACATTTTGTTGTTGTCTTCACACAGATAAAAGATAACATAAAGCTCGTATTATGATGAAAACAAGTGAAAATAACGAAGAGAATCACTGGATTTTTATGCAATCTATTAACGAAAGAAATAATTCAGTTCACAATGAGACGTATTAAAGTCATATTTCGACTTAAAAACATGTATAACAAAAAATTATTTTGTTCCTCATAAGTAAAGTATCTAGATTCATTTATGCTAACTAGGAGTAAGAACATTCACTGAGAATAAAGTTAAATACAACGAAATACACTCATATTTGGCACCAGCTGATTTCTAAACCAAAACATTGACCGCTATGTTAGTATTTTATAATAATACAATAACATGAGGATGCATACAATATCATTGGATACAGCAAGGTAATCTTTAACTTAAAAAAACTTCATGGGAAAGATGCATATTTATTCCTCATTCTGAATCCTCAGCAATGCATCATAGTACAGCAGAAACTGGAGATATCACCCTCGTAAATAACCGAGGTGCTGTGGTCAGACCGAAGCAAAGGACTTGGAACTGAAAAGTTCCGGATAGACCCGAGAAACAAAGGAACCTCTGAGATTCCTGATGAATAGGAATCTGGAGATAGGCATCCTTAAGGTCCATCAAAATCATCCAGTCGTCTCTTTGGACTGATTTCAGCACTGCCTGGGAGGTTTCCATATGGAATTTGGTAGAAACTACCATACGGTTGAGACCCGAGAGGTCTATAATGGGTCTCCAAGAACCTCCCGCCTTGGCGGTCACAAAAATCCGGCTGTAGAAACCCGGCAAAGGGGGAGCAGGCTCTACTGCTCCCTTCTCTAACAACGACTGAATCTCTGAAACCAAGGCTATTCCCCTGATGGAAGATGGAGAATAACTGGGAAGATGGAACGGAGAGAAAATTGATCGTGTACCCATTCCTTAAAACCTCCACTACCCAACTCTCTGCGCCCCACTCCTGCCAGATGTCGGCTAAGTGGGCCAGGCATCCTCCCAACAATATTAACAAGGGTAATATCTCCTACTTCCGATAACCCTTCTTTGATGACGAAGATTTTGAAGTAGCTGGTAATACTATCTGGTAATACTCCCAAGCCAGCCACAAATGGTTGTGTCCACACCTGTCTCCTGAGAGACGACAAAACCCCGAAACTTGAACAGCTGTCAACAACAAGATTCGCCGAATGCGAAACGCGCATACCTGAGGCCAAATCACCCCAGCCGAATATATACAGTTGCGCAACCTTACCACTGATAACTGAAGTAGACGTAACCGAGGTGCAAGCTGCCGCCAACCACGAACTTGAGTCATACAGAGCTGCCGACAAAACACCTGTACCCAAAACAACTGGATACCCTAAACCAACATCTAAAGGAGGTGAAGCCACCACCCCAAACCACTTGAATGACCTAACGTCCTGTTAGAACTCATAGCCGCAACTGTGGACAAACAACAGTGGAAGAGGGAGCACCTGTCCCTGAAAGACCTGACACAAAACCTGAACTAAAACCATACCCTTTGGGGAACGAAGCTGCTGCACCTTCCGGAAGATTAGGAAAAGACATAGTCAGAGAAGAGAGGAGAGAAGAAGTCACACTCGGTAAAACTACCGGAACTCCCACTGCAGAAGTTGAACAGGTGGAAGACATGCCCACCAAACTCACACTGACAGGTGTACATAACAAGAAGATCTGATTCAGTGAAATTGAATCACCTGCCATATGTCTAACACCTTCTGCACTAATGGTTTGTGGAAACTGCAATTGGCAGATCCGAACAGACCTCAGGGGAAACAAACATCTCTCTTGTGGATGCTGAACGAGACTGACTTATGTCCGGAATTTCTTTCGCCTCAGGCCAAGAGAACAGAGGGATGCAAAGACACCTGGCCTGAGGAGACGACCACCGCAGAAAACAAACCTGACAGGGACAGGGAAACCTGAGAACAAACCACAGAAGACCGGAAGCATGACCCAAATGAGGAAGCAGAGAAAAAGGATGAGAAGAAGATTTTGATGGCAAAGGAACACTTGGAAAAGATGAAACGAACGAAGGGAATGAAGTTGATGAATTTGAAGTGGATGATGAAGCCATTCCTTTAACCCTCTTACGCCGACTGGACGTATTTTACGTCAACATTTTTTGTCTCTCGGGTGCCGACTGGACGTATTTTACGTCGACATACAAAAGTTTTTTTTTAAATTCGCGGAAAAATACTTATAGGCCTACCAGCCTAAAACTTTTGAATCACGCGCCTTGGGGGATGCTGGGAGTTCACGGATCAAGGCCTTGTTTTGTTTTGAAGCGTGACCCAAGTGCGCATGCATGATATCCCTTCTTCTCGCTCCAGCCAGCATCAGTAGCGCATCATCCGAGAGCGATCTTTCGTCAAAAGCGTGTTTTTCTGGACTTGTGCGAGACTTTGAGCATTTGTGTTGCTACAGGACATTCATAGATATGTCTCAACGACGTGTGAACCGCGAAAGGCGCGTTTTAACCGTCGGAAGGGATCGTGTAAGGCGAGTTTTGGACCTGGATGCTGGCGAGGGGCCAAGCACCCAGCATGACCCCGCGCCTCAAGGCCGTTCTGTGCGGCCACGTGTGGCTGAAAGTGTTTCAGGAACACAGCGTATGCCTTTGGTTACCCCTAGGAAGCATGTGGGCGTCCTTAGGGGCATTCGTAGGCATTTGGGAGGCCTCCAACCAAGGGACATAGATGAATATCTATCGGAGCTTGATCGGGAACATGTCACAAGTCCTCATTTTGATGGCGGATGGTCATCGAGTGATGAGGACATCAGTCCCGATGAAAGTGAGGATGAATATATGCCCCCAATGTCCGTTCGAGGCTCACATCCCAAAAGTGAGCTCGAATTCAGTGGGTTCAATGCTTACGAGGGGGAATCTGAGGAGGGGGAGGATGGGGATACGGGGTCAAGTTTTATCACAGAGGACGATACAGAAAGTGAAGGCCTAAGTGAGGGTGATGGGCCAACAGGGGAGGGTAGAGTGCAATATCGTGCCCGCACCCGTGCGCGTGCGCAGGCACAGGCACGTAGAAGGTCGGCTCGTCGTGCCAGCCAAGGTGAAGGTCGGTTGTCAGAGAGTGACGAGGGGTGGACGGAGGACCCCACCCCTCCTAACATGCACCCCTTCACGGCAACCCCTGGGCTCACCGTACCAGTACCCCTGACTGTTTTGGGGTTCATCCAGCTTTTCTTGACGCGGGAATTGCTGGAATACCTGGTACACAAGACGATGGACTACGCTCGGTACTGCCGATATGAGCTGAGGACGACCTTGTCGTATTACTGGCGGGGTTGCAACCTCATTGACATGGCACATTTTTTGGGGCTGCACATTTATTTTGGTATGACACCTGCTTCCGACGTCAGGCAATATTGGAGGAGGAATTATTTTTTATGTATGCCTAATGTGCCTGGCGTTATGTCCCGTGATAATTTCCTGGTGTTGGACAGGTACTTCAACGCCTTCAACCGAAGGGCCATACCCTGGAATAACAGTGATCGCCTCATTTTAGTGCGCCCAGTGTTG
The DNA here is from genome assembly GCF_015104395.2 of Macrobrachium nipponense. Classification (NCBI taxonomy): domain Eukaryota; kingdom Metazoa; phylum Arthropoda; class Malacostraca; order Decapoda; family Palaemonidae; genus Macrobrachium; species Macrobrachium nipponense. Next base: position 17,632,632 of record NC_061109.1, on the reverse strand, counting down.
GATTATATCCGTGATCGGTGTAGTAATCGCGTGATTCCTGGAAAGAACCTGTCTTTGGATGAGGGGATGATGCCTTACAAAGGACGTATTAGCATAAAAGTGTATACAGTGGTCCCCCCGTATTCGCAGGGGATGCGTACCAGACCCCCCCGCGAATAGTTAGAATCCGCGAATGTTTGTAACCCCCTCCAAAAATACTCAGAAAACTTAGCTATCCTTAACATGCAAACACCAAAGTAGCTAAAAGGACCATCCTTCATCAAATATACATAAAACATCCTATTATGGTTCATATTAATCTTTGAAATATTATTAATACTGTTTTAAAGTAAATCTTACATTTTATGGTTATACATAAATACGTACATACGTATTATGTACGTACTGCATGACTTAGTTACGTATGTGAAAATAATTCAGTCCCCCCATAAGTATTCAGTCATGCACGTTTTCTTTCATACTGTTACTATTTGAGACATCCATTTTCTTTTTACAAGGGAAACAAATGTATGTGAAATCAGAAGCGATAGAGAGAAAGAACAAAATTTGTATGAACATTAAACAATTGTTTTACGCTAGTACAACATATGTAAACCGGGTACTCACCAGTGATGAATGTTGATTAAAGATGATGATGATGAATTAGCCGTGCAGTCCGATGAATGACGATGAAGATATGACTGCACAGCTAAGCAGAGGAGTTACATATCCTCTGAGGGCGCCTCTTCACCTTCAGGAGGCGCTTCGGGAGGCGGTGACTAAGGCGATTTGGGAGGCACTTCTTCAGGCGATTCAAGAGGCACTACTTCAGGCGATTTGGGAGGCTTTGGAGGGTCTTTCTTCGTTCGTGTGATGAACATCGTGATTGGCAACTGCTGCCGTTGCTTCTTCATGGTGGTGAGAGCTTGATTATAGGGCTCCAGTGCTGTGTCTAGAATATTAGAAAACTTCAAGGAGCGCTCCATGTAAGGATCCCATGTTGCAACAAACTCCTGGAGGTCATTTACCATTTTTTTTAACTTGGGACAGGCGTTCCAAAGTCAGGCCCTCCTCCTCCTCCTCCTGATCCTCTCCTGAACCTGGAGTGTCTTCTTCCTCGCTGGCGGACTTCGTCAGCTCTTCCAAGTCCTGGTCGTAAGGGGGTCAGAGTGGGCATCAATGAGGGTGCCGACTTCTTCCTCGGTGATATCGTCAAAGCCCTCACCACCAAGAATTTTTGCCAACTGGACTGCCTTATTAATGGCTGAATGCTGGATTTCCTGGGGAGAAAAGCCTGTATAATTATGGACACAGTCTGGCCACAACTTACTCCAGCAGGCATTCAGTGTCTCCTTCATGTCCTTCAACGACCGGTCAATGACAGACAGACACGTGGCAATCGTGAATTTACGCCAATAATCTTTCAGCGTAAATTCACTGTCACGGTCCATTGCATCAACAAGGTGCTGGAGGGAGTTCCCGGTGTAGAGTGCCTTGAAGGCACGGATGACGCCCTGATCCATAGGCTGGAGGAGAGAGGTGGTGTTGGGAGGAAGGAACTCAAGCTGGACTCCTTTGGAATAAAGATCGAGAGGGTAGCCACCGCGTTGTCCATTATCAGCAAGACCTTGAAGTTGATGTCCAAATCGGCCAGGTATTGCCTAACTTGAGGAATGAAACTCTGGTGAAACCAGTACTCCGTCAGGACTTTGGTGATCCAGGCCTTGGGATTATGCATCCAGAAGACGAGCAGTAACGCCTTGTTCTTGTTCTTGAGTGCCCTGGGATTTGCAGCCTTGTAAATGAGGCCTGGTTTCAGCATGAAACCAGTCGCATTCCCGCACATCAGGAGGGTCACCCTGTCCTTTTGTACCTTGAATCCGGAGGCTTTAGCTTCATCCTTCATAAGGTACGTCCGGGACGGCATTTTCTTCCAGAACAGGCCAGTTTCGTCCATATTGAACACCTGTTCTGGGCGATATCCTTTCTCCTGGATTATTTTCATGAAGGCCTGCGGATATTTTGCGGCTGCCTCTTTGTCTGCAGATGCAGCTTCCCCATGTAGGGAAACAGACTTTAGATGGAACCTTTTCTGGAACCGGTGGAACCATCCTTTGCTAGCCTGAAATCCTTGGGGAGCTGAGGAAGGTCCCGGTTGTGGTTCTTCTTCTTTGTCTTCCTCTTCAGGAGCTGGTTCTAAACCAAAGCCTAAGAATTCCAACGTCCCTTCTTCATCGCCTTCAGTGCCTCCACATCTTCGGCTTCGGCTTCCTCTTCCTCACCACCTTGTGAAGCAGTAGGAGTTGATAGCTGCTGGTAGATCTGTCATGCTTTTTGGCGTATGATGTTGGAGTCAAGGGGCACGTTCTTCTTCCTGCAGTCCTTTATCCAGAACGCGAGTGCAGATTCCATTTTCACAATGGTTTTGTCTCTCACTGTGGACACAGCCTTTGCGGTGCCATAAAATGTCATACTAACACTTTTTCTTATTTCATTTTCTTTTTTCTTTATATATCTAACTGTGCTCTCATTCACTTTGAAATGGCGGCCGACTGCAGCATAACTTTTTCCCTCCTTCAACATATCGAGAAGTTTCACCTTCTCGTCAAGCTTCATTACGGTCTTCTTTCTTTTAACTTCTTGGCCAGAAGCCTTAGAAGGAGCCGGTACGATGCACACAGATATTTGCTGATACGCACAAGAGCTTTGCTTTAACGTTCGCGTATACCCGTAAGTTTCTGCGCAGTGAGGCTGCTGGGTACTAGATGCGCGATACCCACAATTCCATCTCCGCGAAATGGGGCCAGGGTTCAACCAATCAATACCAAGTGTACAACCAATGAGCGACAAGGAAAATGAATGCTGCTCCTGGATTGGCTGCTGTGCAGACAACAGCCAATAGCGTTTTAAATATCATTTCGTTTGGGTACTGCTCAAAGAAGGCGTCACGGCATCATAAGATTTGTTTATCTGCGGAAAGTTGGCTTGGGTAGAGCATCTTTTAAGAAAACCCGACTTTGTTACCGACATTTTGCAGTGTTTACATGAAAGTATTACAGAACTGTAATATTTGAAAATTAATAAAGCTTTTTTCATCATAAAAATTTATTTTGTCACGAAAATATACTCATTATGTACGTATGAAAAATACACGTACATGTACATACTGCGTGCCGCAGACAGAAAAATACTTACCCTGCTACAAATATGTATATAATCATTGTCTTACGTACTTTAGATATGGTCTGCATACTTTTATTATCATCCTAAAACAATTTATGTACGTACGTACATACATATCATAATTAGAAATCATCTTAAAAAATTTCATAAAATGTACTGCCTGCACAATGCGTACCCAATTGACCCAATACGTATTTATGTAAGTTCAATGGCAGTGTTGCTAAACTACAGCATTTCACGCTAGATCTGGAGTTTTCAGATTTAATCTAGCACCATTGTTTTCCAATTTGCGCGGTCGCGCAATCCTAGAGATTTTTATGATTATCTAACGTGAAATTTGGCGTGTTATCGAAGGTAATGAACAAATTATTAATAATATATTAACACAGTGGTGCTTAAAAATCTGCCCTGATGCCAATTTTACAAAAACAACAACTGTCACGTGTGACACACCTTGGAATGTCTTTGAGACAAACCCTAAGGCTATAATTATAAGATTAGTATAGGGGTTGTTTTTCATTTCCAGGTACTGCTTAAATCTCCTTCCTACATCCGCCCTGCCCTTGATCTCTCTCTTTTCTACATCTTACAGTTATCCAAGCGAGAGTTTTTTTATGGGATAACATAGGCCCTCCAATTGCTTTTTCATCTGGAAAATATTTATTTTGTATACAATTTCCTTTCTCAGCTGTGAAGTTGATGTCTATCCGTGGCTGTGAGATGACCAGGAATGACATGTAAGTCAGTGTCAAAGTAACTCTACACTTCAGTCAGACCAAAACTTTGTTGCCATATCGTATTCAAGCAATACATATTCTGTTATTGTTTCCTATCTATCATTTTGTGAGAGAGAGAGAGAGAGAGAGAGAGAGAGAGAGAGAGAGAGAGAGAGAGAGAGAGAGAGAGATGGCTGTACGTATACGATTGTTTATTTTCTCAGTTGCCAAACTCACTCTGTTATGCTTTATTTCATATCATGTTGCTCACCAATTTATACCTACGATATTTTTATTCAATTCATTACATCAAGATTTATAAGGAATGTCTAATAAACAGAATAACCATATCATCATGAAATGTCCTTGAACGAATAGTAAACACATAAAAATTTGCATCGCGAATAGCCGGGGATGACCGCGAATAATTATGTATATGTTCCACAGAGAAACCCGCGAAATGGGCGAGTCCTTCCGCGAATAATTTCTAGATAGGTTCCAAAGAAAAATCCGCGAATCAGTGAGTCCGCGAATCCGGAGAACGCAAATACGGGGGGTCCACTGTAATCCCAAGAAGCCGAAGAAATATGGTGTGAAATTCTTTCTTATTACCGAAGCCAACACTGGATACGTTGTGGACTTTTCAGTGTATTCGGGGGTCTTCTCCACGCTGCGTGACACTGTATTCAATCTTGTGGGACGTTTCCGTAACCAGGGATATCACCTGTTTATGGATAATTATTATAACTCGGTATCCCTGGCCCAGGAACTGTATGAAGCTGGTGTGCACGTCAGTGGTACCCTTCGGTTGGTGCGTGGGGCCCCGAATGTCCTCAAGAGGTTCGCTAGTCATCCACAACACCTGGCAAGAGGAGAGACAGAGTGGCGCCGGAAGGGCGCTGTCTTCGTCATCTGTTGGAAGGGTGTCCGACTCGTCCCCATGATTATGACGAGTCATGAACCCATCCAAGAAGAGATCGTACAGCGGGAAGAAGAACAGTGGGCGACAGGGCCGAGTTGTGTTTGAGGAGTTTCGTATCGAGCGGCCTACCGTCATTGGGCACTACAACAGGCACATGGGAGGAGTTGATCTCTTTGATCAGCTCATTCAGTATTATCCCTTCGCCAGGAGAACCAGAAGGTGGACACAGAAGCTCCTCAAATACATCCTTCAGTTGGCCCTCCAAAATACCTACATACTGTACTGTGGGTACCGCGGTGACAATCTTCCGAGGTTGACCCACTTACAGTTCCTAGAGGAAGCCGGGAGTGCCCTCATCAACTCGATCCCAGATGAGTGGCCTTCCATAACTGACCCCTGCCCCGAGCTGCAGATCTGCCCCTAGCGGAAAGGGCAGATAGGAGGGCCAACTTCGCTCGACCTGCCACCGCCCCTGCTGACGACGCCCCTGCTACCGCCGCCCCTGCTGCCGCCGCCCCTGCTGTCGCCGCCCCTGCTGTCGCCGCCCCTGCTGTCGCCGCCCCTGCTGTCGCCACCCCTGCTGTCGCCGCCCCTGCTGACGACGCCCTTCTTGCTGCCGCCGCCCCTGCTGACGACGCCCCTCTTGCTGCCGGCCCCGCCATCACCGCTTCTCGTTGGGTAGTGGACCCTGTGTATCGGCTGCAGCCAAAAATCACATATTGGAGGCCTTACAAGGGCGAAGGCAGAAACGGTGCAGGGTATGCCATATGAATGGCAGAAGGAGAGACACCCGGTTCTTCTGTCGTCTCTGCAAAGTTGCCCTTTGCAGGATAGGGGAGTGTGACCGAAAATACCACACTAAGGTCATGTATTGGAGCGCGCCCCCTAAACCGACAGCGGAGGGCGCACGGGGCCGCCGGGTCCATCAGCAGTAAGGGTGTGTGTCTCCCTCCTCCCCCTGTGCCTCGTCATGTCGAGTGGAAAAAAATGCAAGACTCTTCAATGGAGAAGGGAGAAAACCAGAATAGAACGAAGAGTCAGGATTACGAGTGAGTATTCTGCATTTATTTTATATTTATTTTTATATTTATTACAATTTTTTATATATCCGTATCTATGCATGATAAAATAATAATAAGACATTTCATTGTATGCGAAAAGAGAAGTGTCACCTGCATTCCTTTTATTTATGTATTGGTACCAGAATCGAAGAATGTAATATATATATTTTATATATATATATATATATATATATATATATTATATATATAGATATATATATATATATTATAAATATTGTTTTTTTTTGGGTAAGCAAATTACTTACAGTCTAGTAATATTCAATCATTTATCTTCACTTTAAAACAAATTGCAAGTCTCTAGAACAATATCTCGATTTATGGTGAATATTTGAAAAAAATATTTTTATTCCCTCCGCGCGCCAATTCTCGGCAGCGAATCTCCGAAATGCGTAGGTCACATTCTCCTAATATTTGTGCCTTTTCATATTACGCTTATTTTAGAGTTTTATATATGGAAATGTGCGCAAAAACATGCACAATATAACAAAAAATATTGGAAGGTTGTAGCACTTCTCATTTTTGAAATATTTGCATATAAAGTACGATAAGTACAAAAAAAACTACGATCGGTCAACTTTGACTCAACCGAAATGGTCAAAAAACGCATTTGTAACATAAAAATCTTACAGTCTAGTAATATTCAATCATTTATCTTCACTTTAAAACAAATTGCAAGTCTCTAGAACAATATCTCAATTTATGGTGAATTTTTGAAAAAAATATTTTTTTTCCCTCCGTGCGCCGATTCTCGGCAGCGAATCTCTGAAACGCGTAGGTCACATTCTCCTAATATTTGTGCCTTTTCATATTACTCTTTTTTTAGAGTTATATATATGAAAATGTGTGCAAAAACATGCACAATATAACAAAAAATATTGGAAGGTTGTAGCATTTCTCATTTTTGAAATATTTGCATATAAATTACGATAAATAGGAAAAAACTACGATCGGTCAACTTTGACTCAACCGAAATGGTCAAAAAACGCATTTGTAACATAAAAATCTTACAGTCTAGTAATATTCAATCATTTATCTTCACTTTAAAATAAATTGCAAGTCTCTAGAACAATATCTCGATTTATGGTGAATTTTTGAAAAAAATATTTTTTTTCCCTCCGCGCGCCGATTCTCAGCCGAAAATCTCCGAAACGTGTAGGTCACATTCTCCTAATATTTGTGCCTTTTCATATTACACTTTTTTTAGAGTTTTATATATGGAAATGTGCGCAAAAACATGCACAATATAAAAAAAAATATTGGAAGGTTGTAGCATTTCTCATTTTTGAAATATTTGCATATAAAGTACGATAAGTACAAAAAAAATACGATCGGTCAACTTTGACTCAACCGAAATGGTCAAAAAACGCATTTGTAACATAAAAATCTTACAGTCTAGTAATATTCAATCATTTATCTTCACTTTAAAACAAATTGCAAGTCTCTAGAACAATATCTCGATTTATGGTGAATATTTGAAACATATTTTTTTTCCCTCCGCGCGCCGATTCTCGGCAGCGAATCTCCGAAACGCGTAGGTCACATTCTCCTAATATTTGTGCCTTTTCATATTACGCTTTTTTTAGAGTTTTATATATGAAAATGTGTGCAAAAACATGCACAATATAACAAAAAATATTGGAAGGTTGTAGCATTTCTCATTTTTGAAATATTTGCATATAAATTACGATAAATAGGAAAAAAACTACGATCGGTCAACTTTGACTCAACCGAAATGGTCAAAAAACGAATTTGTAACATAAAAATCTTCCAGTCTAGCAATATTCAATCATTTATCTTCACTTTAAAACAAATTGCAAGTCTCTAGAACAATATCTCGATTTATGGTGAATTTTTGAAAAAAATATTTTTTTTCCCTCCGCGCACCGATTCTCAGCCGAAAATCTCCGAAACGTGTAGGTCACATTCTCCTAATATTTGTGCCTTTTCATATTACTCTTTTTTTTAGAGTTTTATATATGGAAATGTGCGCAAAAACATGCACAATATAAAAAAAAATATTGGAAGGTTGTAGCATTTCTCATTTTTGAAATATTTGCATATAAAGTATGATAAGTACAAAAAAAACTACGATCGGTCAACTTTGACTCAACCGAAATGGTCAAAAAACGCATTTGTAATATAAAAATCTTACAGTCTAGTAATATTCAATCATTTATCTTCACTTTAAAACAAATTGCAAGTCTCTAGAACAATATCTCGAGTTATGGTGAATTTTTGAAACATATTTTTTTTCCCTCCGCGCGCCGATTCTCGGCAGCGAATCTCCGAAACGCGTAGGTCACATTCTCCTAATATTTGTGCCTTTTCATATTACGCTTTTTTTAGAGTTTTATATATGAAAATGTGTGCAAAAACATGCACAATATAACAAAAATATTGGAAGGTTGTAGCATTTCTCATTTTTGAAATATTTGCATATAAATTACGATAAATAGGAAAAAAACTACGATCGGTCAACTTTGACTCAACCGAAATGGTCAAAAAACGCATTTGTAACATAAAAATCTTACAGTCTAGTAATATTCAATCATTTATCTTCACTTTAAAACAAATTGCAAGTCTCTAGAACCATATCTCGATTTATGGTGAATATTTGAAAAAAATATTTTTATTCCGTCCGCGCGCCGATTCTCGGCAGCGAATCTCCGAAACGCGTAGGTCACATTCTCCTAATATTTGTGCCTTTTCATATTAAGCTTTTTTAGAGTTTTATATATGAAAATGTGAGCAAAAACATGCACAATATAAAAAAAAATATTGGAAGGTTGTAGCATTTCTCATTTTTTTATATTTGCATATGAAAAAAAATTTTAAACAAAAATTCGACATTTTGTCAACTTTAACACGTCCGAAATGGTCGAAAACTGCATTTGTAAGCTAAAACTCTTACAGTATCGTAATATTCCATCATTTACCTTCATTTTGAAACAAATTGCAAGTCTATAACAATATTTCGATTTATGGTGAATTTTTAACAAAATTATTTTTTTACGTCCGCGCGCTACGAATTCATGCATCATTTTGTGATAATATTTTCTGTGTTGCTTTTATCGTTTTACAATGTGTTATATACCAAAATGATCGTAATTTAGTGCACATTACAAAAAAAAAAAAAAGTAACTTGTTACCTCTAACCGTTTTGCGCACAGCGCGATTTGAATACAATTATATATGAAATTTCGTTTTTGCGCTATCATATATTGCATTATTTATATATGATAATGATAATCTTTTTCATTTCTGATGGTTGCATACTAAACTTCAGCCAATGACAAAAAAAGGAGCCAAAAATGAACTCTTAATCTTGAAAACTAAGCGCGCTGTGATTTTTTGAAAAAAATATTTTTTCCGCTTCCGCACTCACTCTCAAACCCCTCCGGCATACGGGAGTCATTTTTTTATTTACCGCTCCGGCGTAAGAGGGTTAAGTGACAAAAAATAAAATGAATATACATTTCCTTGATGATCTTGATACATTTCATTTGTAAATTCTGGAAAATTCTTCAAAAGGTGGTCCTGAATATTGGGGACTCCCAAATGGAAACATTGCCTAACTAACACTCTATAGCCTTGAGAAATGCCCAAAAGATTCATATTGTACTCTGCTAAATTAAAAGACATATCCTCTAATGATCCACCACCAGCCAATAGATCTGTGTTTTTTCTTGAAGGAAAAATAAACCTTCAAAGAAGAAGGAAAAACCACTGGATAGTCTTAACGACTTACTGGTCATGTCCCAAGAAAAAGTCATGGACGGAAATAAAATTTCTGAAGGATCCAAAGGAGACCCCATCCCGCCCAAAAGGGAACCCACACCAGAACCCGAAGGCAACTGCTCCTGCAACTCTTTGTCCTGAATAGCTAAACTAGAGTCACTAATTGTCTGAGTCTCTCCTATTGCTAGTACATCTTTAGCACTTACACCTTTAGGATAATTGGAAAATTCTGCTGCTGACACTGCCTGCTCTGCGCCAGGGGGGGCCAAAAGATCCTACACTCTGTGCTTGCAGGTTTCCATAACCCCCGGCACCCATTAGGGCTGGTTCTGGAACAGGCAGGAGAGCTGAAACAGAACGGTTAGAATCTGACATCCTATTACTAACATCCTTTTCTCCATGCAATTTTGCCAAAAGGTTGCTAAAATAACTATTTATACTCAATGACAATCTATCCTCAGTTTCCTAAATAACACTACCTCAAGATAAGATTCTTTTGCCCTACCTTTTAGGCTCAGATATTACTCAACGTTTATTCTTGGATGCCAGTGCTCTCCTATGTACACCTCCATCTGTTCCGACCACTCCCTATATTCCTCGCATCTTTGCTTAAAACACTGCACTGAACTTTCCTGCAACAAACACAACGAGAATGTCTGTCATGCTTGAGTGTACTCATCCATTTTTTGCAGGTGATACAAGACCGATGAGCTTCTACATCACCATTGCCTGACTGCTCCGAAGGCGTGGTGGATGAGGATGACTTCAAGTGGATGGTTGTAGGTACTTCTTTCTGAGGTAGGTCCATATTTAAAGCAGAGTTCGTCAACATTTTTACCAATCAAAACCGGAAGAGCGATCAAAAGCGTAATCCAATTCGTCAACAGAAGATGTAAGTCAATTATGGCTGTGACGGTTGGGCTAATAGACCATCAAAAATGTTTGCTTGAGCCAGAACACATCCCGAAGGTCAAGCGAACAAGAAGCGATTGGATGGGGAGTGATCTGTCGGCCGGTCCTGCCACCGGTGTTGCCAATGGTAGTACAGGTAACTCAGTAGACAGTGTTTACCTGCAGCGTTGGTAACACTGGCAATTAAAATCTACCCAAGTGTGGGTAAATTTCTGGGGATATAGTTTGGGCTGGTCAGTGACCAGGGCTAATTCAGGTGTTCAGGGAATGTATTGCAATATAGACAATAATAAACAAGAATCAGATAACAGGCTGAGTAAAAATGAAGTTTTTATTGTAAAACTAATATTGTAATACCTACCTGAACACCTGAATAAGCCCTGGTCACTTACCAGCCCGAACATCATTTATTAAAAATTTACCAAATCTTTGGTTAAAATAAACGATCAGTGTTGCCAATCTCCTGGCAAACACCCTCGTTACCTAGTTACCTAGTTACCAGCCCACCGCTGATAGCCCTGCCTCACGGGCCGGTCACACCTGCCTTCTCACGTCAATCATAACTCAATAACTCTGTATGAGAGGGGAGGAGGGTGGGAATCATTCAGGTGTTCAGGTAGGTATTACAATATTAGTTTTACAATAAAAACTTCATATTGCAATACACCCCCTGAACACCTGAATAAGCCCGATTAACAACATTAATTTGGAGGTTGGGAATCAAATCTACTCGGCCCTCCACTGTACCAGTTGTCAGTCAATATAATTGAGTACGCGGGTCAGTCTCAAGTTCATTTGTCACTCGTCCAAACTAATCTCCCATGTGTGGCCTTCTAGGCCTCCCATATGTGGAGGGAAAAACTCCCTGCACCTCTACCCTAAGGTCAAAACTCATTGAGTGCGGGAGGGATACAAACCTGTTTCCTCTCAGCTGGCTATGTGCCTCACCTGAGTAGAGGAAAAACTGAAGACCTCCCATGTGGCTCTCGGCCTCTCATGTATGGAGGGAATCTGAAGACCTCCCATGTGGCTCTCGGCCTCTCATGTATGGAGGGAATCTGAAGACCTCCCATGTGGCTCTCGGCCTCTCATGTATGGAGGGAAACTGAAGACCTCCCATGTGGCCTTAGGCCTCTCATGTACGGAGGAGACAACCATGTCCATCGGTGCGTCTGCGACGGTGTCGTCGATCATAGTGATGTCCTCTCTTGTAGTGTTGTACCTGCCTGTCTGTACTCTGCCTGGTTGGCACTTGGAAGAATACCCTCAGATAGACCCAGACATGTTCTTTCCTATCTGTCCTAATACTTAAAATCCTCTCGTGATATGTCATATCATGAATACCTTATACATATTCCTAATATTCGCTCCCTACTCTAATACTAACTCAGAGAGCAAGATTGTTGGGTTTAAAAATAGAATTTAGGCCAAAGGCCGAGTATTGGGACCTATGAGGTCAGTCAGCGCTGAAGGGAAATTGACAAAGTTTGAAAAGGTGTGACAGGAAGAAAAACCTCTGTTGCACAATGAGTCCAGTGTTAGGAGAGCGTGGAAAATAGGATGAGAGAATATGAAATCAGAAAAGTAAGAGAGAGAGAGAGAGAGAGAGAGAGAGAGAGAGAGAGAGAGAGAAATACAATATTCTAGGAATAGAGAGAGAATATAAAATCAGGGAAGAGAGAGAGAGAGAGAGAGAGAGAGAGAGAGAGAGAGAGAGAGAGAGAGAGAGAGAGAGAGAGAGAGAGAGAGAAATTACAATCGTCTAACATCTCCACCTCCGTAAATTGCACCCTCTTCCAAGTTAAAAGGGTATTATCTAAACGATAATATACTCGTATAACTCCGTACAGCTATGAACAACCGAACGAGAACTTGTTAATGCGATCGACTCCCATAACAACATCACTCTATTGTATTGATCAGCGTGTGACAGTAATCGAATCCGATAGCACCATCCGTTATTGTATTCATCCGCGTGCGACGGTAATTACTGTATTCATGTTATAAATGCAGCTGAAGCTAATAAGGCAAAATTACGTGCATCAGCAACCTGGACAGAAGTCCCGAGCTTTTGTATGAATTCAAACGCAGCCGTGGTAAAAGAAACTAATAGCATGAAAGAGCTCATTACTGTTGTTTTTTACACAGACAAAGGATTAATAAAGTATATAAAGTGTAAGGTTCGTAATACCTATGAAAACGAGTGAAAAACGAACGGAATCCTAAATTTAACGCCATCTAACCCGAGGGAAAAACTAGCTTCCAATGAGACGTATCGGTCAAATTTTGGTCTTAAATTACATCGTAAGACGAACAGTATGACTTCGTTCCATAAGTTAAGTATCCAGATATTCATTAATATGCTAACTAGGGACAAAAACATTAGCCGAGACCAAGTGATATGGTTGAATCTGGAGCCAAGGAAAAAAAACAGACTAGCCGGCATCCTTGTCTGTCTAAGCCACACCTCCTTACAATAGTGCTGTTTGACGACAAGCTAGTGTAATTGTAATTTAATTGAAAAGTAATAAAATAATATTTAAAGGTAATTAAATTAACTTTATTAGGCCTAATATTAATTTCAGTTGTCATTGTAATTTGATAATACGACTGGTAATAATTTGTAACTGTAATTGACATAAGCGCAATGTAATTACTGACGGCAATAGTCGGTTAAACGTATGAAGACGTCATACATACGAATTCCTTATATCTGACATCTGATTATATGCCCCAAGATAGATACCTCATTGACTATGTTAAATATCAACATAGTTGAACACACGTCTCCTTCAAGACGTTTGTACAAACTTGGCATAAGTGAGAGTGTTGTTACGTTAGTCATTTTAGGCAATCAGGAGAGAATGAGATGGATACGGCGACGCAAACCCGTATTCGTCATCCGCTGATTCCAGCGTGAATGACTGCCGAGTTAGTGTTTATACTACGCTAATATGATGATACATATAATACAATTTCTGGGCTCAGTTCGTGTCGCTGCGCGAAATATCCCTTTAATCCATTATTTCTAAGGTAAATGAACTAACAAATACCAGAGAATAAACAAAATAAAGAAAAAGGTCAGTATAACTGACTCGCTCACCCTCCAAGAGGGCGTCGGTATGAACACTAGGGCGAGTGAGACCACTACCACGAACCTCTAACCAATAGAAATCTCCTACGACAAAACCCCCACAAGAGGGGAGTCGACCCACAGAATGGGCAGCGACTACTACTACTCCACCCCACGCTACCGACTGCTGCGCCTCTGGTGGCCATCCTTTCTGTTAGCACGTGCCTCATCGGACGTACTTTTTTGTCTCTGTGATTTTCGTGCCCCTTTGTGAGGATTTTATCTAGTAATGGAGCGTTCAGCCATCGCATCAGCTAAGTTAAGTATTCCGTAAGGTTCCTACTTAGTTTTTTCCAGCCTTGAGTCAGTATTTGCCGTTTTTTAGGTATAAATACTGGCTCGCGGCCGGAAGCATGGCGGCATTGTTCTGCCTCGTGGCGGGTTCGTTCTTGGTCTTCCATACCTAGAACCTTCCCTTTTACTTTACGCTCTATTACTGTTTATCTATATTATGTTAGGGGATCCAGCCTACTTTGGTTTATGTCATGCATGCATGTCTTCCTTTACCTTGCGTAGGCATTTCGTTTCTATCCAGACCCTAGCCACAGCTCTTAGTATCGGCCCCGGCTAGCTTTGAGTGGTAGACTTTCTCTCGGGTTAGTCGTACACTACTGGATTTTTTCTCCTACTGTTTTATTTTCCCTACTTTCATTTTAATTTAAGTTTTAGTGATTTTGTGTATTTTGGGTTAGCCTACGGCGTCTGGCACGTTAGCGTAGCCTAGGTTTAGTATATCATGGTCCCCATCAGTTTTGTTGCTTCCTCTCATCAGTTTTGTTGCATCTACGATAGCATCTCGCTGATCAGTTTGGTTGCATTAACCTAGGCTATGTTTTTCGTGTTTTATGGAGTTACCGCTTCGTGGTCACTATGTGATTGCGATTCAGCCAGGCGCCCGTCCAGTCACCCCGCCCTCCTCCCGCTCTCCCATAGAGCTGGGGGGAGGGAGGTCCGTCCTCGCTCGCTCCACCCGGGCCTGTCTCCCTCTCTCCCTACGCGGAGGGAGTAGGGGAGGCTGGACAGACACAGGACTGGACTTGACCGTTCTCTCTGCTTCACGGTGCTTTGTTGTGACGGGGTAGGGGATTGGCCTTCCCCTTTTTTTCCTCCTTTGTTGCTCCGTTGCCCCGATGTTTGCTCGAGTCTGTCTCGCCCTCTCGCCCCTTCCCGGATTGTCGGTGCTTTTTTATCTTACCGGAGCTCCGAAGGGAGCTGGTTCCCCGCTTGTGGGCGGACCTCAGGCGTACAGTTGGTCTTTTAACTAACCATCCCGTCTCGTCGGTATAACGGGAGACGAACACCTCCGCGACCCGGAACCATTCCGGAATTTAGTGCTAATTTATGCTCAAGTGTAATATAAGTTTATTTTAAGCTATCATAAGTTTAATTTAAGCTATCATAAGTTTAATTTAAGCTAGCTTAAGCTGGGTTCCTCCCTTACCTCTGTTTTCACACCGGATCACTCCGGGGTTATAGCCTATTCAGGTGGTAAGGGAGGGGTTATGCCCAAAATTTTTTCGCTCTCCGGCATGCATCGGAGTTCTAATTAACCTGTAAGTGATGTCTTTTATGGTACTCATGTATCCTTCCACTTATAGACCACCAACTGTGAGCATCCGGGATGCAACGCCATGCTCCAAGACCCCTGCGGACATGAAGTCTGCAGGTCCCACGCTCCGTGCGCGACTCCGCATGGGAATCTTCAGGTCTGGTTCCACAAAACCTGCACTATTTGTTATGATCTCGTGGGTCAGTTCTTAGACGGGGTAAGTATTTCCAACTCCATACATGAATTCTAATGACTGTTTTAGATCTTAAGTTTAATTTTAATCTTTTATTTTAAGCTTAAGCTCTCTTTATGTTGGGTATTACATCCCTGAAGACTTTTTAGGTTAAGGTTTAATTTTAAGTTTAAACTTAAAACTAATGAACGCCCTCTCTTCCAGGCTGCTGCCGTTAGAGAGACCGCTCTGGCAACCCTGAGGGCTTGGGTCGGCGAATTTGGGAAAAACGCCGCCAAGGGACAGCCCTACATCCTAGAGAAGAGGATGGCTGTCCTGCTGTTCCCCGGCGGCAAGTCGACTGGTTACGTCGACCCGGCAGAAGCAGCCCCGACTATAGCGGCGATCCAACAGCAGATCGCCACTTCAATGAAGGAACCAGGCCACGATATCTCATCGGAAGTAGCGACACTGGATTTGAATGTAGAACCGATGGTAGGTGTTGACGACCTATTGGTCGAGGTAGGTACGTTGGACACCCAAGGGCTTCCCTTGGGCGCCACTGGATCTTCTTCTCCTGCTAATTCTCCAGCTTCCTTCCAAGGCTTTACAGGAGCTGAGCTCCTTTATGCTTCACCCAGTGCTTCGGTGAAACCCAAGGTGAAGGGCCAGAGGGTACAGAAAACCCTTAAAAAGACGTCGTCGTTGTCCAAAAAGACTTCGTCGGCGTCAACATCTCGTAAGTCTCCGGCTGCAAACCCCGGAGCAGAGAAGTCTAGACCTTCTGCTTCAAGCTCGAAGTCCTCTAAGAGCAGGTCTTCCAAGGTGAGGCCTCGTACTCCGGCTGAGCCTGCAGTCTCTCCTCTCCCCTTGGTACCTGTTCCAAGTTATCCCTCCACCTCCGCAGCAGCTCCGGCTTTGGATCCCAATGCTGAACTGTTGCAACAGATGGGAGACTTGGTCGGCTCTCTGAGGAGCAGCATGGAGCAGATGTTCTCCCGGTTGTCCGATAGGATTACGTCCCAGGACAATATAATTGCTGGACTTAATCAGACCCCTCTAGCTACTCCTCCAGCATTCGGTGCTGGACTGCTTCAGCTCCCACCTCATGACTCTCTGCCTCCGTTCTCTATGAACAACCCCTGGAGAGTGGCATCATACGCCCCTTTCCAGGACGGCCTTATTTCTATCCCGGAATGTGGCACTCGAAGGATTGAGGACTTCGAGTTCTACCCGGAGGGCCTCCAACCGCCGTTCATTGGCTACGCCAGACTTACTGACGCAGCCATGACTAGAGAAGATAAGGTACCGAAGGAGACAGTCCTCTACTCCCGTGACCAGGCTCAAAGAGAATGGCTCAGGTGTTTAGAGGAGATGGATTGTTCTAACACGAGAATACAAGCCTTTAAGAGTCCCTTCGCCATTTTTACGATGGAGAAGGGAACTCCTCTTTCCTTCCTTACCAAGATAGCAACAGTCACCATTCCGGCTGCCCTGAAAGGTGAATCGTTACCACAATTAAGGGAAGCAGACCCCACATCTCCTTTGCTCCCTTCAATTGGAGATTTGTGGGAAGATTTGCCTAACACCTTTTCAGCTGGCAAGCTCAAACCAGACTGCGCTATGGATCAGTTCGGCGAGAAGCTGCCTAGGCTTCCTGACAGCCTCATTCAAGCTGAATTTGAGGCCAAGTCTAGGCTTGCCAGGTCCATGAATACCATGGCAATGACGGAAGTAGCGGCTATTTCTTATGCTTCAGAGCCGCTCTTCAAGCTCCTGACTAAGTCCCAGATGCATACCGTCCAGTCTGATCTGTTTGAGTTTGCTACAGCTAGGGTTAACTGCCGGAAGCATGTCCTCCAGGAAGCAACTATTCGACATGAGCCGAATAAGTTGCTTTCCTCCAACATCTGGGGGGCAGACCTCTTTCCTGAGTCGATGGTCAAGGAGGTCCAAGCTGAAGCAACAAGGCTCAACCAGAGCCTTAAAGATCGTTGGGGTCTCACAGCTAAGAGACGCCAAGATCAAGCTACAAAAGGTAAGACACAGAAGAAACTTAAACGTTACCAGCCATTACCAAAAGAAGCAGCAACGTTTTTACCCCAGGCTTGTTTTCGGCTGTTACCTATGGTACAAATCAGCCCAACCCTCTACTTCTAAAGGCGTCAGTCACAACCTATTTATGTGATTTCCCCCCACCTCAGCCTGCCACCTCTACGCTGTCTCCCAGCTTAACCAGTCGTTCGAGGGCCAGGCCTTTCAGCACTATGACCGGTTTATTGGGCAAGGGGAGGAAGAGCTAGGGGATCCTTTCGTCAGAGAGGATCAGGAAGGTCTCTCAACAGGGGAAAACACTTCTGTGGAGGTCGTGGAGGTCACTCAACCCAGCAACAGTGAGAGCTCGAAGGTAGGAGGGAGGCTGTTTCTCTTCCGGCATCGGTGGGGATTTAGCAATTGGGCACAGAGCATTGTGTCAAAAGGCCTGGGTTGGAGTTGGATTGCGGATCCTCCTCCATCCAGACCATTCCTTCAACTCCCATCAAAAGAAATGACGGAGTATGCGGAGGACCTCCTTCAGAAAGGAGCAATAGCGAGAGTCAACAGATTAAAGTTTCAAGGTCGCTTATTCAGCGTGCCAAAGAAAGGCTCACAAAAAAGAAGGGTAACTTAGACTTGTCCCGCTTAAACTTGGCCATTCGCTGCGACAAGTTCAAAATGCTGACTATCTCGCAGGTGCGGACCATACTTCCCCGTGGGGCCGTCACCACCTCTATCGATCTTACAGACGCATACTATCATATCCCTATTGCAAGACACTTTCGCCCTTATCTGGGCTTCAAGCTGGGAGATCAAGCATTCTCCTTCAAGGTAGTTCCCTTCGGTCTGAACGTGGCACCCAGGGTGTTCACGAAGTTGGCGGAAGTAGTCGTCCAACAACTGAGGTCTCAAGGGATAATGGTAGTAGCGTATCTCGACGATTGGTTGATTTGGGCTCCAACAGTCGAGGAATGTCACAAAGCCACACTGAAAGTAATCCAGTTCCTAGAGTATCTGGGGTTCAAGATAAACAGAACAAAGTCAAGACTCACTCCGGAGTCCAACTTTCAGTGGCTGGGGATTCAATGGAATCTATCCTCCTATACTCTGTCGATTCCATCAGCCAAGAGAAAAGAAATAGCGAAGTCAGTGAAACAATTTCTAAAGCACAAATAGCATTCAAGGAGAAACCAGGAAAGAATCCTGGGTTCCCTCCAATTTGCCTCAGTGACAATCATCTTGATGAAAGCCAAACTGAAAGACCTAACCAGGATCTGGCGCTCACGAGCAAATGTCAGATCCAGGGACAAGTTGTCATCAATCCCACAGATTCTACGGAATTGTCTGCGCCCTTGGGCAAAATTGAAGAACCTGTCCATATCAGTACCCCTTCAGTTTCCTCCTCCGGGAATTACCATCCACACAGACGCTTCATTAAACGGCTGGGGAGGATATTCTCAGTTCAAGAAGGTTCAAGGAACCTAGTCACCTCAGTTCCGCCAGCTTCACATAAACGTATTGGAAGCGATGGCAGTGTTCTTGACTCTGAAGAGGTTACGTCCGCCAAAGAACTCTCACATAAAGTTAGTTCTGGACAGCGCAGTGGTAGTCCATTGGCGTAAACAAGGGGAGGGGCTCCCCCAAGTCAACGACATCTGAATCATGGTCATGGTAGCCATCTTCTCCCTGGCGGACAAGTTCAGTTGGCACCTCTCCTCCACCCATATAGCTGGAGTGAGAAACGTCATAGCAGATGCTCTCTCCCGCTCAGTTCCTCTGGAGTCGGAAATGGTCACTGGACAACAGTTCGTTCCAATGGATTCTCCGGAGGGTTCCAGGTCTGCAAGTAGATCTATTCGCATCTCAAGCGAACCACGAACTTCCATGTTATGTGGCCCCCAACCTGGACCCTCTGGCCTATGCCATGGATGCCCTGTCCATAGATTGGAACAACTGGGAGAAGATTTATGTCTTTCCTCCAGTGAATCTTCTCCTGAAGGTACTGAACAAACTCAGGACGTTCAAGGTTCAAGTAGCTCTAGTAGCCCCAGACTGGCCGAAGAGCAACTGGTACCCTCTGATTCTGGAACTGGGTCTTCGTCCTCGTCCCACCTCAATTCGGATTTCCCAATCCCAGGCTCTCCCAGTCAGTACAAACGAAGACTGTGTTCGCTTCCTCAGGAATTCTCAAAACCCTAACTTTATGGATTTCATGAAGTTTGCGGCTAAAAGAGATGCAGATATCGATCCACGAAATATTCTTTTCCTGGAATCTGATAAAAGAGATTCAACTTTGAGACAGTATGATGCTGCAGTCAAAAAGTTGGCAGTCTTCCTGAGAGAATCAGACATTAAAATCATGACAATCAATTCAGCTATATCCTTTTTCAGATCCTTATTCGAAAAAGGCTTAGCAGCTAGCACCATTACGACAAACAAGTCAGCCTTGAAGAAGATTTTTCAACTTGGTTTCAACATAGACTTGAGATTCTTACTTCTCGTCTATTCCCAAGGCTTGTGCTAGACTTAGACCTTCAGTAAAGCCTACGTCAGTGTCATGGTTCTTGAATGATGTTCTAAAGCTGGCTTCAGAAACAGATAATACGACATGTTCATTTATAATGCTCTTAAGAAAAACTCTATTTTTATTAAGCTTGGCTTCAAGGAAGCTAGGAATTTCAGAACTGTCGGCGTTATCCAGAGATCCGAATCATATAGAATTTCTTCCCTCAGGGGAAGTTCTACTTTCCCCGGATCGTAGCTTTTAAGCAAAGAATGAGGATCCTTTGTTGAGGTGGGAACCGTGGAAGGTTATACCCCTTCCTTAAGATGTTTCTCTTTGTCCAGTATCGACCTTACAAGCCTTTCTGTCCAGGACATCCTCATCCTCTTCGGGTCCTCTCTTTAGAAAGAGAAAAACAGGTGGTACCTTTATCAATTAAAGGTATCAGGCAACAGATCCTGTACTTTATTAAACAAGCCAACCCTGAATCCTTCCCTAAAGCTCATGATGTCAGGGCAGTTGCCACCTCAATTAACTATTTCCAACATATGAATTTTGATGATTTGAAAAAGTATACTGGATGGAAATCGCCGACAGTATTGTAGCGTCCACTACTTAAAGTCCTTGGAATCTCTGAAATTTTCAGCAGTTGGCGGCGGGTAACACATAGTTTCCCCTGACTCTGCTTAATCTAAGTTGAAGATCCAGATCTCCTTTCTACCTATCTCAGTCAACAGTTTGTCTATACCTACCATGTTCATCTACGTCTACCTTGAGTCTTGGCTGCTCTTGTGATGGTACAGTGGGTGTCCCTTATTTTTTTGCTAGGGTCACCCACAATTGATTGTATATAATGAATCTCTATGATGTGGTCCCCTTAATTTTTATCGCTAAGGGTGACACAATCCTCCATTTACAATGGTTATGGATTTGTCTATTAAGATCTATAAATTTATTTACCATATAAGATATATAAATTTATTTACTATATTGTATTCTAGTTTGTTCAGAATCATATTATTTATTATAATTGCTTTATTTATTATTGTATGTGAAACTATACACAGGTGTTAAGTTCAACATATATTCCCATGTAAGCCCTGTACATATATGTTAACTTTAAGCTAATCTTAAGTGTTGTTTTTCCAAATTGTATAAACAATTGTGTATATATATATTTTCTTGCAATTATAATAATCTATTTTATTTTAAGTTTTATTGAGACCTTATTTATTTTCATTTTCAATCTTGTGCTAATTCTCTGGTACGATTTCGCGCAGCGACAAGAACAGAGCCCAGAAAAGGGATTTTGACGTAAGGAAAAATCTATTTCTGGGCGATTGGTTCGTGTCGCCCAGCGAAATCCCACCCCACCCATCCCTGCGCTCAAGATTGTCTGCTAACTTCAGGATGGCCACCAGAGGCGCAGCAGTCGGTAGCGTGGGGTGGAGTAGTAGTAGTCGCTGCCCATTCTGTGGGTCGACTCCCCTGTGGGGGTTTTTGTCGTAGGAGATTTCTATTGGTAACAGAGGTTCGTGGTAGTGGTCTCACTCCTGCCTAGTGTTCATACCGACGCCCTCTTGGAGGATGAGCGAGTCAGTTATACTGACCTTTTTCTTTATTTTGTTTATTCTCTGGTATTTGTTAGTTCATTTACCTTAGAAATAATGGATTAAAGGGATATTTTGCTGGGCGACACGAACCAATTGCCCAGAAATAGATTTTTCCTTACGTCAAAATCCCTTTATAATGCTTTAGTCGGACAGAATCCGATCTTCATTCTGTTCGATTACATTCATATTAATTATCCTCAGATCGGATTCTCGTTCGTTTTCAATTACACCTGTACTGAATTATCCGAAGTCAGAATGCCTTGAGCCTACAGCGTTAGCCAATATAAAAATAACTACCGATATGTTGTACAGCGAATACTTTAGGCTAGGCTAGGCTACTGAATATGCATACGATATATCATCGTGAACACTAGGCTAACCGTAGTTAATTTTATTTGATTTCTCTCCATACTGAATATCGTAAGTCAATATGCATTGAACGGAGAATTAGTTGATATTAACAATTATCGTATCGTATAAGTAGAGGAAAGTAACCTTAAAGACGAAGGAGCATATCTGAAAGACCAACCATGGCCTAAAACTTCTGATGCAAGGAACTCGAAGCAGGAAAAAGCCTAAAGATGCTCTAAGGATACTTGTGCCTCTAAAATAAACTACCCTTTTAAGTTTTAATTAGAAAAACCGACCCCCGAAGAAAATCCTGCACATTCTCTTTCCTAAAACTAAACAAAACTCTGTAGCCTATTATCCCTACCTAGTTCTATATCTGACCTAAGTTTTATCATCCTGAGAACTTACACATCGAGGGGAAGGGGAATCTGCTGCCAACACTGCCTGCTCCGCGCCAGGGGGACGGCGGATCCTGCCCTGTGGGCTTGCGGATCCCCATAACCCCCAGCACCGGTTAGGGCTGGTTCTGGAACAGGCAGGGGAGCTGGAAAAGAACGATTAGTAATTTCAGTATCCCTATTGCTCAATCTATCCTCACTTAATCTTGACATAAAATCGGTAACAGAGATGTCATACTCGATGTCAGCCTACTCTCAAGTCTCTTAAAGAGCACTGTCACTAAGTCTTTATCTTGATCTACGTTAGTCTCTTCCTGCCTACACTTACTTCTTAATACGAGACCTTTCCTACATTTGAGATACCCTAACATCTGGTCCAAAGACCACTCCTGACATTCCAAACATCTGGTCTTTACATTATATTGAACAGGCCTACAATTTACGCATAAGGAATGACTATCGTGTCATAGGGTACTCATCCTTTTCTTGCATTGTTGGCAAAGACGATACGTTGTTGAACTTCCGCTCGTCGTTTTCTGTGATGTCGTGGCCGAGAATGCAGTAGTCGTTGTCGTAGCTTGTGTTGTTTCTTCCTTTGCAGAATCAATGTCTGATGACAAGGTATTAAGAGCAATCCAACTGTAATCCAAAGGGATGCGTAATTCGTCACCAAAATCAATCAAATCAAAGGTGCAAATGAAGGCCGGGCAAGACCAAAAAGGAGTTCGCTGTGGATACATCTGTACTCCACCGCGAACGATAAGTGACTGACATGAGAGGGCAGGTGTGACCGGCCCGTGAGGCAGGGCTATCAGCAGTGGGCTGGTAACTAGGTAACGAGGGTGTTTGCCAGGAGATTGGCAACACTGATCATTTATTTTAACCAAAGATTTGGTAAATTTTTAATAAATGATGTTCGGGCTGGTAAGTGACCAGGGCTTATTCAGGTGTTCAGGGGGTGTATTGCAATATGGAGAACCAAAGGTAACCATTCATGTGAAACACAAAAAAAAGGGAATAAATGGCCTAAGAAAACATTATTATGCAAACAATGGACCCAAATAAGGGCAAGGCAAGGGGAGAAGTTACGTTGACATTCCTAAAACCCAGACCACATTGGAAGCAAACTCTGATTTGCATACAAAGTAAACTCAAAAGACACTTGGGAACAGACCCATTCAGTAATCGTGGGGACTTTCAGCATGAGGAAAATGCAAATGTTACTCCATGAAAATTCGGATTCTAAATCAGATGAAGTGCAAAGACACAAGCTGTTTACGACCAAAAAAAAAAAAAAAAAAGGCGACTGCAAACAACAAGAACAAAAATTTCTAAATGGCAAAAGAAATATAAAACTGACAATTTACTTACAAAGCTGCAATTTTCCGCCTAATTACTGATGGGGTATCTATCTCCACAAGGACCACTGGCAGCATATGACTCGCAAATATCTTATTGTCTGTGTGTCTGATTAGAGGACCCTCTGCTTCTCTGTGGATTCGAAGACTCTCTATTTCTCTGACAAATGTATTGACACTCATTATCTGTTGACCTGAAAGATATAGACAAAAAGGTGGCAGATATACTTCAGTCAGTTTATACAATGAATCAGACTTAAGTAGAGTGAATTTTAAAAAATAAAAATAAAAAGTGATGAATAACAAGGATGGCACATCAACACTTCACCCTACAACATTCAAAGATATTTGGTGTCCAACAACAATAAGACAAATTCTCTCTCTGTTACAGGCAGATTGTAGGATTCCTCCCTATTTGGTGAATTGGCTTTGCTCTTATTCAATAGGTATTAGTATACTAGTGCGCGTGTCATGATTTTTTTTTTTTCATATGTACTACTTTTCAAACTGCTTAACCAATACATTGCTCACTTCTAAGTCACTTGTCCTGACCACTGATTTTTAGAACTGGAGGATGATTTGCTTACAAATTTATTAACTTTTCTCTAAACAACTGAAAGGGAATTCTCATACTGTACCAAAATAAATTAAGTCAACTGTATCGCAAGGGTTCAAGTAGACATAGAAAAAAGGTGAACCTCAACACTTGTGGAGAACAGTGACAAGCTTTCTGGGGAAGATCTATGTCAAGAAGACAGGCTATGGCCCTCATAGCCCAAAAGAGGGGCTAAATCCCATGGAATGTCCTCCAAAATGTTATTGTTATAATACAATTAAGTTTGCTCATACTTACCTGGCAGATATATATATATAGCTGTATTCTCCGAAGTCCGACAGAATTTCAAAATTCGCGGCACACGCAGTGGGCGGCCAGGTGGTAGTACCCATTCCGCCGCTGGAGGTGGATATCAGGAACATTCCCATTTTTTGTCTATCATATTTTATCAGTGCCACTGTCTCCTGAGGGGAGGTGGGTGGGCACTTTAATTATATATATCTGCCAGGTAAGTATGAACAAACTTAATTGTATTATAACAATAACATTTTGTTCATGAAACTTACCTGACAGATATATATATAGCTGAATCCCACCTTCGGATGGTGGGAAGAGACAGAATAGGATTTTGGGAAACTAAAATTAAGTAGATGACTATACATCTTGGTTCCTCACCTGTTAGCATAGCCGACTTCGTGATTACTGTCACCAAAGTCTGCTTCTGCGTTACTAGAGTTGCCAGCGAGGTAGAGACCTGTAATGCTGGTGCGCTCTAGATGATCTGTCAACGGGGGCGTGACCACAATGTGACTAGACCATATGACCATACTTCTGAGGGCAACGAAGCTAAAAACCACCACCTGACCTAACCTATCAAAGTTAGTTCCATAACTTCTAGGCTAAAGAAAAGGAACGCGCCTCAAGCGACCAACCCTTCAAAGTTAAAAGCACACCTATCCCTTTCTATAGGATAGGATTCGTGTTGCTTGCTGCCCCCAATAATATATCTACGGATATGTATGGTCCTAGCGACTTACAGATCTCAAATTGTCGTCACATCCGTCGAGAGTGTGAAGCGAACACAGAGTTGCTTCGCTAAAGCGTGGCACTCAGGATGTTACTGAGTGTCATGCCCTGTGAAATGCTTCCGAGGCCGCGCCCTCACCTCTTGAGCATTCATATTAAGAAAAAAATCTCAAATCTTTATGCAAACATAATGAATGAGATTCTTCTTAAAAGAACTCCTTGACTATTAACTGCCAATGGGTGTTCTTGGACATGAACCAGTCTGGTCTTTTACGGAACACCGCAGATTGTCCGTTGACCTCGACTTTCTATAGTTTTATCAAGATAAAACTTGAGAGACCCGACAGGGCACAGGACTCTCTAATGCCCTGTGCCCAATAATTTGATGCCATACCCTTGGTCTCCAAGCCTTCGGGTCCAGGGTTAGACAGGTTTTCGTTCTTATCAAGAACGGAAGGCTTAGAGGACAGACCGCATTATGTCCTTTCTAAAGCTAAAACTCTGATGATGGCTAAAAACCTCACTAACCCTCTTTGTCCGTGGCTAGAGCGGTTAGAATGTTAGCCTTTCTGGTCACGTGTATTAAGTTCGCAGAAAGGATAGGTTCGAAATGCTTTTGGCATCAGAAACTCAGGACTACATCTAAGTTCCATGCCGGAACCTGCGATCCAGAGAATTTCAAGATCTCCCCAGACCTCAAAGATCGTGAAGCTTTGTTGTTTGACAGAACCGAATCTCTGAGCCTAGAGGCCGTCAACAACATATTTGCATATTCTACACAATAGTTAGGATTCTATCTTATCTCATACTTCATACGGAAAGAGAAGAACATAAAGAAATTCACAGAGGTCGAGGTGGAGGAACAGTCATTTCCCTTCACTATCTCCAGAAACAGCCCCCACCCTCCGATTGAACACTGAAAAATAGGCCAGCACTGCTTTGTTGCCTTGGCCAAGAGACTGCCATTAATCTTGAAGATCTTATCGCTTCTCGATAGTCTGAACGCCTTCAGACTCAGAGAGGAGAGATATTAGATACTTCACTTAAGTGACGATGTTAGATTACACCGATTCTCTCGGGAAGGGTCTTTGGACAATTCTCTGAATTACCTGACCTCTGTGAATCCAACCTCTTAGAGGCCAACATGTGGCGACTATAGCTAATCCTCTAGGATCATGAATAAGGGAACAACTTAAGAGGAAGCTCCTTCGTCTTCAATATTACGAAAAACTTAACGAAAGGACGCCCTCAGTCTCTCCTCACTTTCGACATACTTCTAAGTGAGGATTACTCAGACGTCAGTAGTTGTTGCCTTCGATCGAGAAGACCCGCACGGACGTGCACTAGTTTGTTAACGAACCTCTTGAGATCGTTACGTTCCGTGCCCAAGCCCATAACCAATTCTCTCTTCTTGAGCTATGAGAGAGCTGAGAAATTATCCGAGATGATTTGGGCCACTCGATCCAAACTCACCCTTCGAGGGAAACTGGAGAGCCGACCAATTGGCTTCCAATTCTTTCAGACAATGTGCCAGAACATCTGTCCTCTGTTCGGATGTCTGGCACCCTCTCGCTATCACCGAGGTGATCCTCAAGCCGTTGAGAGAAAATTAGAATTATTACAAGATCTTTGATGTTATTCCAATTTCTTCGTGAGGAAAAATTGTAGAGGTCTGAATTGCTGTTTATTCAGGGAAAACAAGCTTCTCCAGACGAGGAAATGGTCCCCAGCAAACTCATCCATTCCCTCACTCAGCCTGCTTTTCTTCCCTAAATAAGGCTGCGCTTTGCATAAGCAGGAGAGCATTATTATAGTGCTATGCCGCGGCTAGATTCGTACAGAATTCTGTTACCGTGCAGTAAACCCGCACCGAACAAGTATAAGAGATATCTTGTTGAAATTTTCTAAGTAAACGGAAGGCATGTTCATTCATGATTACTAGAAATTTCCTCAACCCGAGGCTAAAATCCATGATTGTAGGGCAGAGAGACGGTTTATTCAGCCATTCCCGCAAGGAGAGAGACGTAACCAACCGCGCATGACACCGAGCTAGCCGGTACTGCGTAGATCACAGTAACAGCAGCCTTTGTTCATCGTCTCGCACTATCTGCCTGAGTTGCCAGCTACTCCTTTTGACGAAGGGATAGGTATGAAATTATCGAGCAAAAGGAAAACTCTTAAGCAGGCATATTTAAACGAAACAAAATTCGCTAAATAGAGAAGCTGAGTTGGTGTTGCAGTTCAATTAGAATACTTCTCGTCTAAGTCGCAATCCGTAGAATAACTAGGATATGCGCCAACCCCTCGGACAATTCAACTGCTTAGTAGAATCATGTCGCGAGGTTAATATACGTAGTATATTTATAGGATTCTGAACAACGATCTCCATCCTAAATTCTTTCCTTCAAGAAAACAAAATAAGGATTGGAGATCGACCACCTTCGATCTCTATCAAAAAGAGTGAAGGAGAAGTCTTCCTCGAAGGAAAGCTTCAATGGTGAACAGAATACTATCTGCCTGAGTTGCCAGCTACTCCCTTTACGAAGGAATAGGTATGATATTATCGAGCAAAAGGAAACTCTCAAGCAGGCCTATTTAAACGAAACAGAATTCGCTAAATACAGAAGCTGAGTTGGTGTTGTCGTAACAATACCTGAAGAGTTGTTCTACTCCGAAAACTCTTGGAAGGTTGAAGGGAGTGTCAAATAAATACCTTAGAACAACAGTTCTTTCGGCCTTCTATCCGCAGAGGTAAATACGATATGCGTATATGACTTGACCCATGCGTTAGCAAAATGACGCAAAGATAAACTACGTAAGTATTGTAGTAATTTGAAACATCGAATTCTCTACTACATCTTTCCTCGACGAGGAAGAGAGAAAGAAAGGAAAACGACTGTCCACGTTCTAATGAATGAGACTTTTAAAAGAACTCCTTGACTCTTTGCCAAGAAAAGGGAGTAATATTCGAATAGAGATCATCAAAGAGAGAACCGAGGATCGAAAAGGACCGTTCAATGTTCTTATGATATTGGACATAAGACTTCCTGGATCTAGTCTACAAGTCTTTTTCTTACTCCCCGGATGAGCCTCTGAAAATGAATGAGAGCTCTTCCGAAATTTGTTAATGAGTTTATCTGCTTAAACGATAAAAAACGTTAAAATCTATGTCAATGAGAACTACCCCATTTATGAGGGGTCCCCCACTTAAATGACAAAACGTTTAGTATCTTGACAATGGGGAAAACGTCCTTACTGACAAAACTATTAGCACTTTGCTAATAGGGAAAACCCTTCAACATGACCGAAAGTCACCCAGGAATCCGAGTATATAATCTTCCCGATTCTCAGAGGGAAAATCGCTGAAGAGGAAAGAGGGATGACGAAGAAAAAATTCGGGTATGTCTCTACCGCTAACTCCAGAATCCTTTTTGTTTAAAAAGGTTTCTGTAAAGGAATGTCCGTGGAGAGTCCTGAAAAAACCTCCTCTTGACGAGCGTTTATAAAGCGTCAAGCGTCCTAAGAAACATCCTGAACAGCAAATAAAGGAACGCCTTCTACAAGTCTTTTCTCTCGCAAAGCGTCCTGCCGAGCTTCCACCGAAGCGTCCTGGCGAATGTCCACAAAAGCGTCCTCATAAGCGTCCTGCCGAGCGTCCTTCAAAAGCGTTCCATGCTGAGGTCCTCAAAAAACGTCCTGCGTAGCTAAGAGCGTGTCGAGCAGAGAACACCAAGTCTTCTGAACGACGTTTCAGAGAGGAACTCGTTGAGCGCCCTGATGCATGCAAGGCCCGCCAAGAGGCGTCCTGGCGAGCGACCTTGCCAACACTCAATGTTATGACGAACCGCGTTTTGTGTATGACGTTGAAATATTTTTAAGGGACGTCCTCATGCGAGTCTCCATGGAGAGCCGCACGCTGCTCTCCGAAGTGTGTGAACACTAAAGGAAGACGTATGGCTTTCGTCTTCAAGACGGGCCTTAAAGACCTTCATACCCAGTTCTTACAAAGACAGTGGGCCGCCTGTGCGACAACTTGCGTCTTAGTAATGCAAAAGAACATCTCCAGAAACGCACAGCAGGAACGAGCAAAGCACGTCCGAAAGACACCCTCGCAAGGTGCTTGCCGAAGCGTCCTGGAGAATGTCTCTACTTATAGGACGTCGAGCACCTCCAAAAGCTTTTCCACACGTCTAAATTGCCCTTCTTATGCCGAACCAGAGACATAAGTTGTTTGACTGTGCAAAGCAGCTTGCCGGACGTCAAACTTATCAGCTTGCTTTTTCGAAGTAAAGCGAACGTTACATAACGTATACGGAGCGCCATGAGGAAAGGAGACGAATACTGAGTTGCTCCTCCAAAAGATGGAATCTAGAATGTCCTTGATTACCAAATTCTTTTGGAATGCTAGCGAGGTTGAAACAGCTCTAACTTCATGAGCGTTCACTCGCAGGAGGCTCAAATCACTCTTCTGGCAAGATGAATGAGCCTCCTTAATAGTCCCTTAGGAAAAGAGCCAGTGCATTCTTCGAAAAGGGTAATGTGGTCTCTTCCTGAGCACCATACATTACCCGAAGGACCTCTTACTTCCTTCGTTATGTAAATAAAATAAAATTCGAGAGCCCTGACAGGGCACAGGACTCTTTCATCCTCTCGTGACGAGAGAGAGGACGTGAAGCGTCCTCTTCTCTAAAGCTTCTTTAGGGGGCGCGAGTCCTTCCGAGAGCTCCAACCCGTGTGGGGAGGACGCCTCGGAGGACGAGAAACAATCCTTCCAAGAATTCGTGCACGTGCTCGATCTTCGGCAGCCTGGGAAGCGACAACAGACCTGCCGAAAGGAAGCCAGATCAGCATGAAAAACCCGTAACCCTCCTTCGGCTTTTGACATGCCCTCTCCCTGGTTTCCTGGGAGTCCGACAGAGGTCTAGGCCTAGAGGCGTTATGGGGCCGATCTGACGTTCCCTCCTAACGAGAGAGAGGACGTGAAGCGTCTCTTCTCTAAAGCTTCTTAGAGGGCGCGAGTCCTTCCGAGAGCTCCAACCCTTGCGCGGGGAGGACGCCTCGGAGGACGAGAAGCAATCCTTCAAGATTCGTGCACGTGCACGATCTTTAGCAGCCTGGGAAGCGTCAACAGGTCCTGCCGAAGGGACGCCAGATCGGTGGGGAGCCCCCGTAACCTCTTGCGGCTTTCGACATGCCCTCTCCCTGAGTCCTGGGAGTCCAGACAGAGGTCCAGGCCTAGAGGCATTATGGGGCGATCTGACGCCCCCTCCACAACACAAGGGGCACTACACTTCACAACACTGATTGGAGAGCGAGCACTTTAGTCTAAGATTACTTGATGTAATCCTTCTAGCAGACATTTCTTCTTAGGCCGTAAGCCATACCACAGGGTTAGGCAAAAAAAAAAAAAATCTACAGGAGGTTAGAAGGTTCATTATTTCTAACTTCTGTTTACTGTGGAGGAAAACTCCTGATTCTAACAGCTCTAAAATGCGTTACATGAATACTACTTCTTCCGTAATCAGTCACACATTACACTAATTACATTGAACTTATGCAAAGAAAACATGTAAACGTCATATATACTAAGCGAGTGTCTACCGAAAGTTCCGGTACCCTCACCTTACCCCATGCAGACAACAAAGTCTGAAACTAGGCTAACTAGCTTCAGACATCAAATGCAATGAAAAAATTTACGATAGCGTATGCCTAGCCACAAATCCAAGTCAATAATCGAAAGAATAATTAGGATACTTAAGCGGCTACTGAAGTTTCAAAATCCTAGGCGGAGGTCTGTAAACAGTTGTTTACCGACCGGCGACAGAAAAAAATATGAAGAGAAAATGGGAATAGTTCCTGATATCTGCCTCCCAGCGGCGGGAATGGGTACTACCACCTGGCCGCCCACTGCGTGTGCCGCGAATTTTGAAATTCTGTCGGACTTCGGAGAATACAGCTATATATATATATCTGTCAGGTAAGTTTCATGAACAAAATGTTTTATATAAGCTTTGATTATACAGAGAAACAAACAGGAGAGGATGGCCTTAATGATGCCAACAATGAAGGGGGTCTTAGAAAACTTACTCATTAATTAATGAAACATCTCCTTTATCTAACTCATTACAAAGTTCACAGCATTGTTACTTAAAAAAGTCCCTAAGCCTCAGACTAATTCTTACATACAGGTAAGATCAGGTGTTCATACTTAGCCCTTGAATGAACTATACAAAAGGTATCCTTCTCTATAGTTCAAGTTTTATTCAAATTCCCAAGATAACCCTATTAAGAACATTTGTATGGGTATGTGGTTTGTCCTAAAATCAAATGTTTTCATCTGATTTATGAAAGTTTGGTCTGATAACCCAGCATTTATGCAGATAATGAAATGTTGCATTATGTACAGTGGTCCCCCAGTATTCGCGGGGGATGTGTACCAGACCCACCCGTGAATAGTTAGAACCCATGAATGTTTGGAACTCCTATAAAAAGGCTAAAAACAGCCTATTTTGTTAGTTAAAACTCAAGAAAAGCCACTAAAAATTTTCATACTTGGTTTTTTTATGAGTTTTGTCACAAAAAGTGCATTTTATGATGAAATTGATAAAAAAACCCAGGAATTTGTGGATATTTCTCATAGAAAAATGCCGCGAATGTGCGAATTTTCCGCGAATAATGCGGGGACATGTTCTCCAGAGAAATCTGCGAATGTGAGAGCTTGCAAACCCAGAGAACGCGAATACGGGGGGGCCACTGTATATCAATCCCACCTCCAGACTGCAAAGGGGATCAACTCAACACTCTTATAACGGAACCACTTGAACCATAAGTCCAACCCATACATAAGCAACAATATTACTAGTGAGGATCTACTGATGCAGAGGACATGAAGTAACTGCGCACAATCAGTCATGTCTTCCACTATTTTGCTCACTCCACTCTTCAAAGGTACATCCATAATTCAACATAAAAATAACCACCATGCATATAGAAATCATGGAAAAAGTATCAACTTGAACATATGTCAAGTGCAGCAAGACATCCTCACTCGACAAATATAAAGTGCTTGGATGGCAGGTGACTGAAAGTTGGCCCACCCTCACTCACCCACCCATCAACAGTTAATGACCTCATTATCAAGTTTCATCAACCGATTCTGACTTGTGCTAAGGAATACTCCTACATATGAGGTTATAGTTTGTATTCCCATAAGAAAAAGTTGGTTCTATTAGCTCAGACGATGGAAAAAAAAAAAAAAAAAAAAAAAAAAAAAAAAAAAAAAAAAAAATCTGATGTCAAAGAAAAAGAGGAATACTCCTACGTATGGTTTACATTCCCTTATGAAAAAGGGAGTTCTAGTAGTTTTAAGCTTAGCAAAATAAATCAAATCATATGTCAAACATTTCCTACCCATAACCATATACAAATTATCCCTAACTATTCATTTTAGTCTGAAAGAAGTTACATACTGCACCTACCTTGCACATAAAAGGAGTCACTTCCCTCCATCTTACCTGTAAATAATGAAACTAAATAAGTACAAGAATTTTTAGTTAAGAGATATTTACACAGTACTATTAGTATGCTGGCATTCATGGGGAACCAACAATAAAAATCCAATTAACCCTTTAACGCCGAAGGGGTATAATAAAAATCGTCTCCCGTATGCCGGGGGGGTCTCGGAGTGAGCGCCGAAGCAGAAAAAATATATTTTTTAAAAAAATCACAGCGCGCTTAGTTTTCAAGATTAAGAGTTCATTTTTGGCTCCTTTTTTTGACATTGCCTGAAGTTTAGTATGCAACTATCAGAAATGAAAAAAAATATCATTATCATATATAAAGAATGCGATATATGTTAGCGTGAAAACAAAATTTCATATATAATTGTATTCAAATCGTGCTGTGAGCAAAACGGTTAAAGCTAACGAGTTAATTTTTTTCGTTGTATTGTACACTACATTGCGATCATTTTGGTATATAACACATTGTAAAACAATCAAAGCAACACAGAGAAAATATTATCACAAAATGATGCATGAATTCGTAACGCGCGGACGTAAAAAAATGTTTTTTTCAAAAATTCACCGTAAATCGAAATATTGTTCTAGAGACTTCCAATTTGTTTTGAAATTAAGATAAATGATTGAATATTACTATACTGTAAGAGTTTTAGCTTACAATTGCAGTTTTCGAATATTTCGGACAAGTTAAAGTTGACCGAATGTTGAATTAAAAAAAAAAAAAATTTTATATGCAAATATTCCGAAAATGAGAAAAGCTACAACCTTCAATTATTTTTGTTGTATTATACATGAAATTGCGCACATTTTCATATATAAAACTCTATGAAATGCCTAATGTGAAATGGAGCAAATATTACGAGAATGCGACATACGCATTTTGTAGATTTGCAGCAGAGAATCCGCGCGTGGAGGGAAGGAAAGTTTTTTTTTTAAATTCACCATAAATCTAAATATTGTGCTAGACTTCGAATGCGTTTCAAAATGAAGATAAATGACTGAATATTACTAGACTGTAAGAGTTTTAGCTTACAATTGTGTTTTTCGACCATTTCGGTAGAGTCAAAGTTGACCGAACATGGTTTTTTTTTTCTATTTATCGTGATTTATATGCAAATATTTCGAAAATGAGAAAAGCTACAACCTTCAATTATTTTTTGTTGTATTCTACATGAAGTTGCACACATTTTCATATATAAAACTTTATGTAACAGCTAATTTAAAATGGTGCAAACATTATGACAATCGGACAAAAAAATTTCAGATTTTTTCCGGATGAGTTACCGCACAGACATAAGGAAAATGTTATTTTTTTTCATAAATTCACCATAAATCGAAATATTGTGCTAGAGACTTCCAATTTGTTGCAAAATGAAGGTAAATGATTGAATATTACCAGAATGTAAGAGTTTTAGCTTAAAATTCCGTTTTTCGACCATTTTGGTTGAGTCAAAGTTGACCAAAGGTTGAAATTTTGGCACTTGTTATTTATATGAAAATATTTCAAAACTGATAAAAGCTACAACCATGGATTGTTTTTAGTTATATTCTACATGAAATTGCGCACATTTCCATATATAAAACTTTATGTAACGCCTAATTTAAAATGGTGCAAACATTACGACAATTGGACGAAAAAATTTATGATTTTTTCGGAAGAGTTACCGCGCCGATGTAAGGAAAAAGTTTTTTCATAAATTCACCATAAATCGAAATATTGTGCTAGAGACTTCCAATTTGTTGCAAAATAAAGGCAAATGATTGAATATTACTAGAATATAAGAGTTTTAGCTTACAACTGTGTTTTTTTACCATTTTGGTAAAGTCAAAGTTGACCGAAGGTTGAAATTTTGGCACTTATCGTTATTTATATAAAAATATTTCAAAACTGATGAAAGCTACAACCATGAGTTCTTTTAAGATGTATTCTACATGAAATTGCGCACATTTTGATATATAATACTCCATGTAACGGCTAATATAAAATGGTGCAAAAAAGGGATTTTGACAAAGGAAAAATCTATTTCTGGGCAGTGACCTGTGCCCAGTGAAATTGTTCCTATAGCCCTCATTTTAAGGTATAAATATTGCTAAATATACAAGAGAAAAAGCTATATGGATTATGCCAGGATATTCCTGGCTCGCTCACCCCTATATAGGGTGTCGGTATAAAAAACTGCGCGTGAAACACTACCAGAGGTCCCCTGCCATTTAGTCTCTTCCTTCCTCAATTTCCCCCGTTCCAAAGAGGAGCCGTACCAAATCCCCCTACCACCCGCTACTGCTACAACTAGCGCCCCGTCCGCCATTCCTGAAAATAGCACCCAAGCTTGGGCCAGTTAGGGTGAGGAAACCAGGGGTGGGTTCACTGGGCGACACAGGTCACTGCCCAGAAATAGATTTTTCCTTTGTCAAAATTCCTTTTCTGGGCCTAACCTGTGTCATCCCGTGAAATAGTAACAGAGAATAGGTCCTACAAGCTTGGATATAATATCAACAAAGCTACTGGAAGGGAGAAATTAAACATGATATTGTTATGATACAATAAAGTTTGTTCATACTTACCTGGCAGATATATATATAGCTGTATTTTCTGAAATCCGACAGAATTTTAAAAACTTCCAACACACGCAGTGGTCGGCCAGGTGGTTAGTACCCATTCCTGCCGCTGGGAGGCGGGTATCAGGAACCATTCCCATTTTCTATTCATAATTTTTATTTCCACTGTCCCCTGAGGGGAGGTGGGTGGGTACTTGATTATATATATCTGCCAGGTAAGTATGAAGAAACTTTATTGTATCATAACAATATCATTTTGTTCATGAAACTTACCTGTCAGATATATATATAGCTGAATCCCACCTTTGGAGGTGGGAAGGGACAGAATAGAAGGATTTTGGGAAACAAATGCATGCAGATGATTTACATCTTGGTTCCACCTGTTAGCATAGCTGGCTTCGTGGTTACTGCCACATAAGTCTGCTTGTGCTACTAGAGTTGCCAGCGAGGTAGAGACCTATACAGCTGGTGCACTCCAGATGATCTGTCAACAGGGGCGAGACCACGACGTGACTAGACCATATTGACCATACCATGAGGGCTAAGAAGTAAAATAAAATATATATATAAATATATATCACCACCTGACCAACTAGCCAAAGTTAAGCGTTTTGTGTTAACTAAGGCTTAAGGAGTTAAGAAGTCGCCGTTGTCGGCGACTCAACAACTAAATTAAGAGCTCTTCCTAACCATTTTCTACAGGATAGGATGAGTGTGGTACTTCTTGCCCCCAAGCTTGTGTCTGCAGACACGTATGGCCCTAGCGAGCAGCAGATCTCATATGCCATCTTCACATCTCGCAGGGAGTGTGAAGTGAACACAGAGTTGCTTTGCTAAAACATGGTACTCAGGATGTTGCTGAGTGCCATGCTCTGTTGAAATGCTTCCGAGGCCGCGCCCTCACCTCGTGAGCATTCAGATAAAAAGATTTCAAATCTTTGTGCAAACACAATGAAGGAGCATTTTTGAAAGAACTCCTTAACACTAAAGCCAGGGTGTTCTTCGATATGGGCAAGTCTGGTCTTTTTCGGAACACTGCAGATTGCCCGAATGACTTCGACTTTCTTGAGTTTTATGTAGATAAAACTTGAGACAC
The DNA here is from genome assembly GCF_015104395.2 of Macrobrachium nipponense. Taxonomy (NCBI): domain Eukaryota; kingdom Metazoa; phylum Arthropoda; class Malacostraca; order Decapoda; family Palaemonidae; genus Macrobrachium; species Macrobrachium nipponense. The sequence continues at coordinate 17,596,229 of NC_061109.1, read as the reverse complement.
CCGACAGGGCACAGGACTCTCTCTGGCTCCTGCCCACTAACTTGTGCCATCCTTGCTTCCAAGCTCCTGGCCCAAGGACAAAACGGGTTACCATTCTTAGGCCACAACGGAAGGCTTAGAGAGCACACCGCCTTGTGTTCTCTAAAGCCAAAACTTGTGACGATGGCTTAAAATCTCACTAACCCTCTTTGTCGTATCTAGGGTGGTTAGAAGGCCTTCCTGATCACATGCAAGACGTTAACAGGTAGGAGAGGTTCGAATGCTTTGACATCAAGAACTTCAGACTACGTCTAGGTTCCATATTGAAAGCTTCGATCTGGACATGCACAGTCAGTCCGTCTGTACTAAAGTCAGGTGACCGACCAGTTGACCAGTCAGACGAATCAAGGACAGCAAGACTGTACCCTGAAGACCATAAGGCACTATTCTTCGCTGAAGGATGAGTGTCTGGACTGCCTGGGCGATTCAATCTAAGCAAACCTTGGGGGGGTGTATCAACGCAACCCAACGTCGTCAGCGAATCAACTCCTGAGCAACTCCTGACTCGAGCTTCTGGTGCAAGGAGAAAGGAGCGAGGAGCAAAAAGGCGATTCAGTCCCGAAGGAAGAATGCCTGACAGTCCAACCTGGTCTCATGTTACACGATCATCGGGGGTGTATAAACGCAACCGACTTCGTCAACAAGAAACTCAGGGCTACTATATGTCGCCTGATATTGCACGAGTGTCTGACTCCGAGAAACAGGTGAGACAAAAAGTAGATGGTGAGCGAGTTTCGAGGTTCCACAGAACTCAAAGATCGTGAAGGGCTTTGTTGTTTGACAGAAGCAAATCTCTGAGCCCAAAGGCCGTCAACAACATATTTGTGTATTCTTTAATAGTTGTGACTGCCAGCTTATCCCATTCTTCAGACGGAAATGGAAGACGGTAATCTTATTCCTGTCAACATCTCGATAGTCTGAACGTAGTCAGACTCAGAGCGGAGAGGTATAGGTACCTTCGAGTTAGAGTAAGACGAATCTCTCGGAAAAGGTCCTTGGAAAGTGAACTAGGAAGAACGTGACCTCAACGTGACCTCTGTGACTCCAGGATCCTGAAGGCCAACATGGGGCGATCAGCGTCATTGTCGCTCCCTGTGACGTCATAAATCCTCTTATTACATTTCCTAAGCGATTGAAAAAGGGGAAAAGAGACTAAACATCCATCCCCATTCAATATCATAGGATGGCGTTTAATGGTACCGATCCCGGATCGAGAATAAGGAGCAGAGAAGAAGAAGCCCTCTTCGTCCTCAACATATCGAGAGAAGAATGAAAGGGCGGTCCCTAAAGTTCTCCCACAACTCTCAACATACTTCTAAAGAAAGATTCCACTCGGAAGTCAATAGTTGCTGCCGTCGATCGAGACGATTCGTACGGACTTTGCAATCCTGTAACGAACATCTAGAGGAATCCTGTAACAAACTCTAGAGGGATCGTTACATTCTACGCCTGTTGTTATAATAGGCTCGTTCTCGTAAACTCGAACAGGGACCGAGAGAAGATACTTCTTAAGATATGAGAGAGCTGGGTTGGAATTATCAGACGTTGATCTGGGACCCACTGGTTCCAAAAAACTCGTTTCGAGGACTGGAGGTGGAGGGACCAGACCCGAATTGCTTTTACTTCTTTCAGATTAAGATCCAGGACATCTGAAACCCTATCCAGATGTCCGGCACCTTCTTTCTAATCACCTCAAGGTGATAAAGACGCACTGAGAGATACAGTTGAAGGAATTGTTCAGAATATTCCTAGATCTTGAATAATACTTTCAGTTTCCCGTTACAAAAAAACTGTTGTAGGTTGAATTTGCCAGTCTATTCGGGGGGGAGACAAACTTCTTCAAGGAAGGAAACATGGTCCCCACCAGCATGCTCATCCATTCCCTCCCCGAGTATGCTTACTTCCCTAATAAGGCCGCTCTTTGCCTAAGCAGGAGAGCATATAAAAGTGCAATGTTGCGGTAGACTCGTAGTTCTATACCGTGCGGTAACGAGCACCGAAAGGATTAAGAGATAACTCTGTTGAACATAGTAAGGCAAAATGAATGCAACGTTTATTCATTCACGTAAGAAATCCCCTCAATCTTAGGCTAAAGTCCGTGATTGTAGGACAGAGATACAGTTAGTCAGTCATCCCGCCAGGAGAGACTTAACCGCCAGCACAGAGATACGGTTGTCAGAAGTCAATCCCGCAGGAGAGACTTAACCGCCGCACAGAGATACGGTTAGTCGTCAATCCCGCGGAGAGAGAGACTACCTACCGCGCAGCAGCGAACGAGCTGGTACTGTCTCGGTTGCACTGGAGGACAGACACAGCAGCAGCTTACGAACTTTATGTCTGGGTTGCCAGCTACCCTATTCTACGAAGAAATAGGTCCGTTATTTTTTGAGCAGAAAGAGACTCTCAAGCTGGTATATTTAAGCGAAACAGAAAACGCTAAATATATAGATGCGTTGGTGTCGTCAGAACACTACCATACAACGGTAAAAGATAAATCGGAAACTCCTGGAAGGCTGCAGGGAGTAACGATTAAATGTCCTTAAAATAATAGACAATAGACCTCTCGGTTGCCATCCGAAGAGGTAACTACAGCAAGCGTAAATGACTTGAACCAACCAGTAGTAAAATAATGTAAGGCAAAATATGATATATTACAATAAAGTTTGTTCATACTTACCTGGCAGACATATATATAGCTGAATTCGGAAATACAGCTACATACATATCTGACAGGCAAGTTTATTGAACAAAACTTAGAGAATCGAAGCAGACAGCTCAAGCTTCTATGTTACTGGACATAAGCGGTCATTGACGTAGTCTACAAGTCTATTTCTTGTACGAGTCTGCGACTGATGAATAAGAGCTCTTCCGAATCTTGTCAATAAGAGCTTATCCGCTTACGCAATATAAAGTTAAAGATGTTTGTCAATGAGAACTAACCCATTTACGGGACAAAGAGATATTTTGTCAATGAGGGGATACCCACTTACTTGACAAAACGATAGTATATTGTCAATGGGGGAAAATCACTGAATTGACAAAACGTAATCCAGGAAGTCGAGCATATTATTTTTCCGATTCCCGTATCAATCGTTTATTGGCAGTATAGCAAAGGAAGTCTTGTCTTGCGCTTTCCTGAAGAGCGTCCTCTTGATGAGTGCTTTTGCAAGAATCCTACCGAAAGTAGTCGAGCGCCATGACGTGTAGGACGTCGAGCTTTTACATAACCCCAGTAACTGCCTATCACAAAGTCTTGGACTGCGGTGGGAAAGCAAACGAGATCCCCTTCCCCTTGAGCTTTCTTAACTCCATCCACCTATGCGAAAAAAGCAATATTAATTAACAGAGACTCTTGAATTCACGAAACCGATGTCTTGCTGGGTTTCGAAGAAGTTGTCTGTTCACTTTAAGCTTCCTCCGAAGCACTGCCTACTTCACATTCTTTGCAGGTGAGGTAGAAGGTATTGGCGTGCACCCGCGCGCGCCTGGCGTCCATCCGAGCGTCCCGTCCAAGTCGAGAGGGAACGCCTTCTTAATCTGACAGTAAAAAAGCTTGGAAGTCCGCTCTCAAAAGCTTCCTGCTACTATGACTTCTTTTACGTATTTCTCGGTGGAAAGACGGACACGAGTTCAGGCGACGTTCGCCTTCTTACTTCTCACTGAAACGCATAACGAGAGAGAGAGAGAGAGAGGGACGTGAAGCGTCCTCTTCTATAATAAAGCTTCTATTTAGAGGGCGCGAGAGTCCTCCGAAAGCTCCAACCCTGCACGGGGAGGACGCTTCGGAGGACGAGAAGCAATCCTTCAGGATTCGTGCACGCGCACGCAACTTTGGCAGTCTGGGGAGTTTGTCATCAGATACTGCCGAAGGCACGCCAGATCGGTGGGGGTCCTTGTAACCCTCCTTAGGCTTTTCGACATGCTCCCTCCCGGGTCCTGGGAGTCAAGCAGAGGTCCCGGCCTAGAGGCGAAAACGATGGCCGATCTGACGCACCTCCACTACACAATGGGGTATCACTGCACTTCTGCACTTCACTTTTGCTCTCTAAAGCAAGCACTTTCGATTCTAAGTTACGAAATCGAAAGAGTATCAGAGAAAAGGGCAATTCCTCTACAGACACTGTTAGGGCCCGAAGGCAAACACTACAGGGTTAAGAGTAACAAATTACAGAAGTAGCACTCTTCACAGCAATGAAGGAGAGCGAGCACCTCTCGTAGACAAATACATAGCCCGTAGGCCATACTACAGGGTTAGGCAAAATAAAGTCTACAGGAAGGTTAGCAGGTTCACTACCCTGACTTTTGTTACTGATTAATTGCGTACATACGAATCATACGTCTTCCTTACGGAATAAGACATGTTTACTGATTAATTGCGTACATACGAATCATACGTCTTCCTTACGGAATAGACAAAAGTCTCACACTCCTTACATGACAAATCCTCAACAAAGAAGCAAGAACCCATACCCCTCGTACATTACCAAGTGCGGATCTACCGAAGAAGCTTTTGGTAGCCACACCCTATCTTGCAGACAAACCCCGTCTGAAACTAGCCTAACTAGATTCAGATATCTATGCAAAATGAATCAAATTCAAATCAATTTAAGATAGCGTATGCCTAGCCACAAATCCAAGTAAATAAATCAAAAGACAATTAGGATACTTAGCGGCAATGAAGTTCCAAAATCCTAAGACGGAGGTACTGAAAACAGGTGTTTTCAGCACCGGCGACAGAAAAATTATGAATAGAAAATGGGAATGGTTCCTGATACCAGCCTCCCAGCGGCGGGAATGGGTACTAACCACCTGGCTGACCACTGCGTGTGTCGGAAGTTTTTAAAATTCTGTCGGATTTCAGAAAATACAGCTATATATATATCTGACAGGTAAGTTTCATGAACAAAACTTTAATTAATTCTACCCTATTTTAATCAAGTTTCCTTAAATCTACAGTAATTTTAACAAATCTCCTTAAGTCTACGGTCCTTACTCTATGGAAATATATATAAAGGTATCATATACAGTTCCTGGTAAGGCCAGGGTGATTACTACACCAAGTAATATACGATATTTACATACAGAAGAATACTATTTAAGTATGTACGATACAGGAGTGATTCAATTGTGCAATCCAAGTGAAAAACCAAGGTCAAGGCTAGGGACTATAAGCGAGACAGGTAGGAGAGAAAGAACTGAAAGGGAGATAAGATCTACTAAGACTAGGTATATTAACATAACTAGGCTGTATTAGGGGAAACAATGTTCCCTGGTGCCACTGCCGAATACTTAAGGGCCTCTAAGGATTTTAAGTAGTGGTGTTTAAATACTGTCGGAGATTTCCATCCCGTGTACTTTTTAAGGTCATCAAAGTTCATGTGGTGAAAGTAATTTTCTGGGCTCAGCTCGTGTCGCTGCGCGAAATATCCTTAAATCTATTATTTATAGGGTAAATGTACTAACACATACCAGAGAATAAATAAAATAAAGAAAAAGGTCAGTATAACTGACTCGCTCACCAAAAAAAAATCCAGGAGGGTGTCTGGGCGGTATGAACACTAGGCGAGTGAGACCACTACCACGAGCCAAATGCCAATAGAAATCTCCCACTACAAAATCCCTCCAAGAGGGGAGCCGGACCCACAGAGTGAGCAGCTCGTACTACTACTACTCCATCCCATGCTGCGACTGCTGCGCCCTCGGTGGTCATCCTTTCAAGTTAGCGCACACGAGGTCGGTTATTGTGAATTTTTCCTCCTCTCTTTGTGTTTTGTTGCCCATTTCATTGGATTTTCTATTATGGAGCGTGCAGCTATCGCAGCAGCTAAGTTAAGTACTCAGTATTACGGTTAGTTGGTTTTTTTTCGGCCTGAGACAGTATTTGCCGTTTTTTAGGATAATAAATACGATCTCGGGATTGGGGTCGGAAGCATGGCAGCATGGTTCTGGCCTCGTGATGGGTCGTTCTTGGTCTCTCCATACCTAGAACATCCCTTATTTATCTTCGCTCTATATGATTATCCGCTTTAACTTAGGGTACGGTCTACTCAGGTTTGTCATGCATGCATGCATTTTACCTTACGTAGGCTTCTTCTATCCAGACCCTAGTCCAGGTTCTAGTATCAGCCTCGACTAGCTTTGAGTGGTAGACTTGCCTTCGGGTTAGTCGTACACTCCGTGGATTTTTTCTCCTCCTGCTATATTGTTTTCTTTCTTTCATTTATTTATTTATACTGTGTATTTTATTATTGTTAGCTTAGTTAGGCGTCTCTGGCTTAGCCTAGGTCCTGGCTCTTTGAGCCTATACTACCGCTCATCAGTCGGTTGCTTCCTATAGCATCTCTCTGATCAGTTGGTTTGGCCCAGTGGGCTTATTTGCTACCGCTTTTCAGTTCAGTATGCTTCCCGATAGCATTTCTCTGATCAGTGGTTGTCCTAGGCTAAGTTGTCGTATTTGGTCTTACCGCCTCGTGGTCACTTCGTGATCACGGGCCAGCCAGACGCCTGTCCAGTCATTCTTCCCCCCTCTCCCGCTCTTCCATAGAGTCGGGCGGGGGTGGGGGGTGGGTCGGTCTGCCCATGCTCGCTCCACTACCCAAGCCTGCCTCCCTCTCTCCCTCAGGCGGAGGGGGCTAGGGAGTCGGGGACAGACCCAGAACTGGTCTCGACCTCTCCGGCTTCTCGGTCCGGCCGGTTGGTACGGAGTGGGGGGGCTGTACTGGCCTTGCCCACCCTCCGCGCTACCTTGTCGCTCCGGGCTAGCTTGAGCCTGTATGTCTTCTCGCTCTTTCCCACCTTACTAGGGCTCCTTCCTGATCGGAGTCCTGGTATCCAGCGGAAAGTTGTTAGTTCACCCAGTAGGGTGGACCGGAGCATACAGTGGGTCTCTGCTAACCTTACCGTTTTGCTGAGTTACTACACTCCGCTACGCACTGGACTTAGTCCGGTTTGCTTGTGTGTTAGGTTTAAGTTATCTATAAGTTTATCTTAAGTACCTTAAACCATCCCCCCTCCCTTACATGTCTTACCGGATCTCTCCGGGATTATAGCCTATTCAGGCGATGCAGGGAGGGGTTATGCCCAAATTTTTTCCGAGCTCCGGCATGCATTGGAGTTCTTCTGTCCTTTAGACTGTAAGTGATGTTTTTTAAGATACTCATGTGTCTTCCCACTTACAGGCCACCAACTGTGAGCATCCGGGATGTTCCGCCACACTTCAGGACCCTTGTGGACACGAAGTTTGCCGGTCCCATGCTCCATGCGCGACTCCGCTCTGGGGACATCCAGGTCTGGTACCATGAGACGTGTACCATATGTTACGATACTGGTGAGCCAGCTTTGGAAGGGGTAAGTTTTCCATCTCCAGTAGCTGCTCCGCTTCTATTTTAGCGCTTAAGTTTTCATCATTTACTTTAAACTTAAGGCAATTAATTTAAGTTATACTTTAAGTTTTAGTTTTAAGTGATTCTTAAATCTAAACTAACGCCCTCTCTTCCAGGCTCCGGCAGTAAGGGATACCGCACTGGCTACCCTGCGGGCCTGGGTCGGCGGTTTGGGAAAAAACGCCGCCAAGGGACAGCCCTACATCCTGGAGAAGCGGTTGGCATTATTAATCTTCCCCGGAGGCAAGGCGACAGGATACGTCGGACCCGGTAGAGGCGGATCCGACTATCGCCTTCATCCAACAACAGCTGGCTACCTCATTAACTGATCAGGACCAGGATATCTCTACGGATGTCGCGACCTAGTATTAATGTTGAACCTATGGTAGGTATAGACGACCTGTTGGTCGAGGTAGGTACGGTGGACACCCAAGGGTCACCCTTGGGCGTAACAAACTGTTTCTTCTACTCCTGCAACCTCTCCATCCTTCCAAGGCTTTACGGGTGACGAAATATATTCTCCTCCTGGCGCTTCGGTTAGACCTAAGGTCAAGACTAAAGTGATGACCTTGACTAAGACGTCGTCGTCGTCTAAGAAGACGACTTCGACTTCATCCTCCTCCCGTAAGTCTCCGGCTGGGAATCCCGGAGCAACCAGGTCTAAAGCTTCTAGCTCCGGCTCTAAGTCCTCGAGGAGTAAATCCTCCAGAGAGAGATCTCGCATCCGGCAGAATCACCAGTTCCGCTACCTTTGGTTCCGATTCAGAGCCTCCCCTCCACCTCCGCAGCAGCTCCGGCTTTGGACTCCAATGCTGGCCTGTTGCAACAGGTGGGTGACCTGGTTGGGTCCTTAAAGAGTAGCATGGAGCAAATGATCTCTCGTCTGTCGGACAGGATTACTTCCCAGGACTCCATTATAGCAGGGCTGAGAGAAGCTCCTCTAGCCTCTCCTCCACTGTCCAAACACGAGTGGATCTCAACTTCCTCCGTATGACTCACTACCTCAGTTCTCTATGAACAATCCGTGGAGAGTAGCGTCATACGCCCCCTTCCAGGACGGTCTCATCTCTATACCGGAATTTGGGACTCGAAGAATAGAGGACTTCGAGTTCTTCCCGGAAGACCTCCAGCCTCCGTTCATAGGCTACGCAAGGCTCACGCCTTCGGCTATGGTGCGGGACGATAAGGTACCTAAGGAGACAGTCCTCTATCACGAGACCAGGCTCAGAGAGAATGGCTCAGGTGTTTAGAGGACATGGATTGTTCTAACACCAAGATACAACCGTTTAAGAGTCCCTTTACCATTTTCACAATGGATTAGAGTTACCCCGCTCCCGTCCTAACAAGATCGCGAGGGTCGACCATCCCAGCGGCCCAGAAGGGGGAACCTATACCGCAGTTGAAGGAAGCAGATCCACATCTCCGTGCTCCCTCAGTTGGAGAATTGTGGGAAGACTTGCCGAATACATTCTCAGCTGGCAAACTCAAACCGGACTGTGCTATGGAGCAGTTTGGTGAAAAGCTACCCAGGCTCCCAGATAGCCTTATTCAGGCTGAATTTGATGCAAAATCACGTCTAGCCAGATCCATCAATTCTATGGCTATGTCTGAGGTAGCTACCATGGCTTATGGATCAGAACCGATTTTTTAAGCTCATGACCAAAGCCCGACTCAAACGGTACAGTCAGATATGTTTGGAGTTGCCACTGCTCGGACGAATGTAGGAAGCATGTCCTACAAGAGGCAACCATCCGGCATGAACCGAATAGGTTACTCTCGTCTAGCATCCTGGGGAGCAGATCTCTTCCTAGAAGCTATGGTTAAGGAGGTCCAGTCAGAGGCTACCAGGTTAACCAGAGCCTTAAGGATCGTTGGGGCCTTACGGCTAAGAGGAGGCAAGACCTGACTCCTAAAGGTAAGGGACAAAAGAAACCCAGGCGTTCCAACCTTACCAGAAGAAGCAGCTACGCTTTCTCAACAAGTTCCAGCAGTACCGTTTAGTACAGACAGCCCAACCCTCCACTTCTAAAGGTCAATCACAGCCAATTTATGTGATATCCCCTCAGCTCAGCCCTCCACCTCTTACGCCATCTCTCCAGCTTACAATCAAGCCTTCGAGAGTCAAGCTTCTCAGAAGTATGACGCTCGGGTAAGGGAGGCAGAGGTAAGCGTTCCTTTCGTGGGAGAGGATCGGGAGGCCCCTTTAACAGGGGAAAGCACTTCAGAGGAGGCCGAGGCGGTTACCAGAACCAATGAAGAACTTCAGGTAGGAGGGAGGCTGTTTCACTTTCGCCACCGGTGGAACTTCAGCCAATGGGCTCAGAGCATAGTGTCAAAAGGCCTGGGTTGGAGCTGTTGACGAACCCACCTCCATCCAGACCTTTCGTCAACTTCCTTCCAAGGAATGACAGAGTACGCAGACGACCTCCTTCAAAAAGGAGCTATAGCGAGAGTCAAGAGATTAAAATTTCAAGGTCGCTTGTTCAGCGTGCCAAAGAAAGGCTCACAAAAAAGAAGGGTAATCTTAGACTTGTCCCGCTTAAACTAGCCATCCGCTGCGACAAGTTCAAGATGCTCACGATCTCACAGGTGCGGACCTTACTTCCCCGTGGGCCGTCACCACCTCTACGATCTTACAGACGCTTACTATCATATCCCTATTGCAAGACACTTCCGTCCGTATCTGGGTTTCAAGATAGGAGACCAGACATTCTCCTTCAAGGTAGTTCCATTCGGACTCAAGTGGCACCCAGAGTGTTCACGAAGCTAGCGGAAGTGGTAGTGCAACAACTCAGATCGCAAGGGATTATGGTAGTAGCGTATCTCGACGATTGGTTGATCTGGGCCTCAACAGTCGAGGAATGCAACAGAGCTACTCTGAAAGTGATTCAGTTCCTGGAATATCTAGGCTTCAAGATAAACAGGACCAAATCAAGACTCACTCCAGAGTCAAACTTTCAGTGGCTGGGCATTCAATGGAATCTATCCTCCCACACTCTGTCGATTCCATCAACCAAAAGGAAAGAAATAGCAAAGTCAGTCAAGCAATTTCTAAGTCACAAACTAGCGTCAAGGAGAGCCCAGGAAAGGATCCTGGGTTCTCTCCAGTTTGCATCAGTGACAAACGTCTTAATGAAAGCCAAAACTGAAAGACCTAACCAGAATCTGGCGCTCGCGAGCAAACGTCAGGTCCAGGGACAAAACTATCCTCAGTGCCTCTGATTCTAAAGAATCGACTTCGGCCTGTGGGCGAGAGAGTCAAGAATTTATCAATGTCAGTACCCCTTCAGTTCCCTCCACCAGGGATCACCATCCACACAGACGCGTCCTTAAGCGGCTGGGGAGGGTATTCCCAGGTCAAAAAGGTTCAAGGGACTTGGTCACCTCAGTTCCGTCAGTTCCATATAAACGTACTGGAGGCAATGGCAGTGTTCTTGACTCTAAAAAGGTTACGCCCACCCAAGTACTCCCACATAAAGCTAGTCCTGGACAGCGCAGTGGTAGATACATTGTATAAACAGAGGAGGCTCCTCCAAGTCACGTCATCTAAATCCACGTCATGATAGCCATCTTCTCCCTGGCAGTCAAGTTCAGTAGGCATCTTTCCTCCACTCACATAGCTGGAGTAAGAAACGTCATAGCAGACGCCCTATCCCGATCAGTACCCCTAGAGTCGGAATGGTCACTGGACAACAGTTCGTTCCAATGGATCCTTCAAAGAGTCCCAGGGCTACAGGTGGATCTCTTCGCATCCCAAGCGAACACGAACTACCGTGTATGTAGCCCCCAACTGGACCCTCTGGCCTATGCCACGGACGCCCTGGCTCTAGACTGGAACACTGGGAGAAGATTTTGTCTTCCATCCAGAATCTCCTCATGAAAGTATTGAACAAACTCAGGACATTCAAGGGTCAAGTGCTCTAGTAGCCCCAGACTGGCCGAAGAGCAACTGGTATCCTCTAATTTTGGAGCTGGGCCTTCGTCCTCTTCAGATCCCCAGTCCCAAGCTCTCCCAGTCAGTACAAATGAAGACTGTGTTCGCTTCCTCAGGATTCTCAAAAACCCTAACTTTATGGATTTCATGAAGTTTGCGGCAAAAAAGAGATGCGAATATTGACCCTCAGAATATTCTATTCTTGGAATCCTATAAGAGGGATTCGACTTTGAGACAGTATGATGCT
>NC_061109.1:17548974-17584127 GCF_015104395.2 Macrobrachium nipponense | reverse complement strand
CCTTCTTCTTCTTCGGCGGGGGAGCCTTAGAAGAAGAAGAAGAGGCGGCAGACGACGCGACGACGAAGAAGACGATGAAGACGACGACGACACCTTCCTCCTTCTTCTTCTTCTTCGCCAACCTCCTCAGGACCGACGTCAGATCTGTCATCCAGAGCGGAGCCGGGGCTGCTGTTGCCGAAGCAACAGGGCCCGGACCGCACCTGTCCGAACAGATCAGCATCGGGAGCAGCGGAAGCCAGGAACAGGAACAACGTCAGCAGGTGCAGGCATCACAGGAACGGCAGAAAGAGACAGCAGGACAGGGTACAGGAACGGCAGCAGCAGTGGTCAACGTCACGTCCGTGGACAGCAGCTGGGCAGGTACGGCAGGTACGGCAGACTGTGGTGGCGGTCCAGATGGGCGGACCAGCGGCACAGACGTCCTAGGTACCGGTGGGAGGTCCAGGGGCGAGCTCTTCGGGCACACGAAGTCCGGTCGCGGCAGCACGGCAAACCCAGGTGGCGGCATCCACACTCCCCCGAGTTACGGCGACTGGCCCCTGCACCGATGTAGTGGGTGTCACAGAGACCGCGTGCTGGGTGTACACAGTGAGGAGGTGAAGCGTAGCCGGGTGTTGTAAGGGTCGTGGTGGTGGTCGTGACCGTCGCATGGTGACCGCCACGGAGCCAGCGAGATGGTAGAGCAGCCCTGGACACTCGGCACACCCTGCAGCCCCAACGATGCCCACACCTGTCCGAGGTCATCCTTCGCGGCAACCGCACCTGAGGAGGCAAAAGTCGGGTGATGGGGGGGAGGGGGGACCTCTACCCGCTGCGCGAAGATGAACGGATAGAGGACCCAGAGTACAACTCGACGTCAGGGTATCTAGGCGGCCCCTCTCCACACGGACAAGTCAGGAGAGGAGAAGGACCTAGAAACCCCCCCCGAAGGGGAAGGCGCGAGACGTGGAAGTTGAGCGGGCGGCAGGAAAGAAGACGAAGTGTCCGTCACCAAAGGAGTCGCGGGAGAGCTTTCCGACGACTCCTTTGCAGGCCTTCGCTTCTTCCTGCCCTCATACAAAGTCCACTGCGCCTCCGACCAATTATTGCAAACATCACAAGGCTCGGCTCGGGTGCATTCGCGCCCCCGACACCGAGCACACAAAATATGAGGGTCTATCTACGGGAAAGAGCGGAACTTCCCGCATTTACGCCCTTCGGTACCCGGGCATAGTCTCCGTGGGGTAGCGAGGCGAGGAGATTCCATCATTAATCAAAAACACTTCAAATAATATGAAAAGAGAGAAATGATTGTATTACAATGAATTCTTTCATACACAAACACACCATATACTCAAGAAAGCAAACGACGAGAAGCGGGCAGAGAGCGTCGAACACACACGTCCACTCGCTGTGAGGCCGAAAGCAAAAGTGATTTGTTTACCTCCCAGTCGCGCGCGCCTGTCGGACAAGCAGTTAACTACCGAAAAAAACCCCTTGTTCGAAAGCTTACGACCTATCAGCTGCCGCTAGTACCTTCCTATTTGTAAAAGGACCGAAGGTTTGTATGCCGTGTCGGAACAAACTTACTTCAAAAGGAGAGTGGTGGTCTTTAGCTCCGTTTCTCACCAACAACAAGCAGTGACTGATGCCCATCTCCGGTGTCAGGACGCGTTGTAATGTAATTTTTTTGGGGTGGTTCACATTGATCGTACATGGTTCACCCCTGTACCATGCGGTGTTTTACCCTAGGTATCACCAGAAATACACATCTCTCACTCCTCAACGGAATGGCCGAGAATCGAACTCGAGACCACCGAGGTGCGACGACGAATCATTTGCAATGCATAAAACACTCGGTTTTTTTTTTTTTTTGCTTTTTAATCGGGAAAGTGGCCAAAGTCGACAGCCTTATGGATCGCGTAATGCCTCGTCTGCCCTGTCCTTCGTATGGTTATTGCCGCGCTAGAATAAAAAAGTATTAACTAATTACTTTCCCATAAATACTCACTTTTCGAAGGCCTTTCGGCATCTTGATATAGAACGCCCATCTGTTTTATGAAGTGATTTGGCGACGTTTCAGTTTATGTAGTCATGCGAGTTGTTGGTTTGTTTACAAACTCCGAGGACTGTGGCAGTGTTGCCAACCATATAAGAGCTCCTTACCTTACCAAGGCACTAAAATGACCCTACTTTCACTATCATTCCCCTACGCCTGGCCTTATAATTTGAACATTAATAAATTTGCTGTTCATTGGTTACTTTTTATTTATCTTTTACATTTCTAAATCCATGCATTAAAATTTGATGTAGGTCAATATGTTTGGTTATCTTTTCATTTCTACATTCTTCCAACTTACACCTCATTGCTGATTTAGTAATTAAAATGGCATTCAATAATTCTGGCCCATTTTATATTTTGCTTTTTTTGTATCGTATCAGTTAAAAAATAAAAGATCCTTTCTGTTTCAGCATTTAACTTTTTACATATCGGCACATCATCAAGATTCATAACATTGGCTAGGAAAATCCAAAATTCATTGTTATGTTTCTACTTGAGGTCTTTCGTTTCATTATCATTAAACTAAGGAGGCAACTTTCGCCATTCCTCCTCAGTATCACTGTCATCACTACTGAACACTGCTCGAGAATTCGATACACAATTCATAGAAGTTAGATTCCGAGCATTGATTGCAGAGTTTGCTTTGACACACCAAATTAAAAAAAGATATTAATAAAAATATGTTGCCATATATCTTTTGCACACACAGAAATTAAATAATAGCTTCAAAGGAAAATAAAATAAAATGCAAGACAACAATCTTGAAATTACCCTACATTTTGCCCAGATTTTGTGACATTACCCCGTTACCCTACAGACTCAGATTTGAGGTTGAATTACCCTATGTATAGGGTAATTATCCCACGATTGGCAACACTGGATTGGGAAAGCGAGTTCTTAGTGCGCATGCGTGGTTCAGTCACCTGATGACGTCATAATGGAACCCTCTCTCGGAAAGCAGCTCGGCGACGACGGCGAGGACACTCAGATGAGGTCCTGTGACACAACAACTGAAGACAGCAACTAACAAGTGGCACAGCAACTGATAAAAGTAACTGCAAGTGACAGAAACTGACAAGAGCAACCCCAAGTGACAGCAACTAACAAGAACAACTATCTACTACAAGTGGCAAAGCAACTGATAAGAGCAACAAATGACAGCAACTGACTAAAACAACTACAAGCGGCAGAAACTGACAAGAGCAACCCCAAGTGACATGACTGACAAGAGCAACTAACTACTACAAGTGGCAGAGCAACTGATAAGAGTACCAAGTGACAGCAGCTGACTAAAACAACTACAAGTAACAGCAACTGATAAAAGCAACCACAAGTGACAGCGATTGACAAAACAACTCGCTACTACAAGTGGCAGAGCAACATAAGAGCAACAAGTGACAGAAACTGACTGAAACAACTGCAATTGACAACAACTGACAAAAGCAACTACAAGTGACATAAGTTTAGTCAAGACCCGAGCGAGAAACGGCGAGAAAGGAAAGCAGAGCAACTGACAAGAACTACTGGGAGAGACAGTTGCACCAAGATTAAGTCATATTTATAGAAGTTGGATGGCGATTGAAGAAGGAAAGAGGAAATGGCGGTAAAGTAAAAGGCTCAGAAGTGTTTGTTGCAAACACGCTTTGAAAATACGTACAGTACACCAGCTAGGTGGGGTGCACTGATGGCACTATCCCCTTACGAGGGAAAACACTTCATTATACAAAAAATTGCTTTTAATTGCAATGCAAATTTATCTAATTAGTACAAATTTGGCAGTTTGTTATCTTTCGTTTAAGATGGGTGGGGGTGGGGGGTGCCGGTGGTTGGGAACGTTGCTATAGTCTTAATGTCCTAGAACCTCATCTCCACCCCCTCCAAGCCCATGATTTTAAAGATAACAAAATGTTTTCCTTAACAATAATTTACAGCTATGACTTTCAACCTAATCGCTTTTAAACATTAATTATTTATTTGCAATATTCAATATTGAACCACTTATTACCAACAAATAGACGCCATAATATTGGTTTCTATTTTAAGGAGTTCAAATGTGGTATTTTCTTTAGAGATTGTAAAATAAACGCATATGCATATAGTACACACAAATTAAGTAAGAAGATACTAAACGCTACTGTGACCTTAAATTTTTTTAACCATATATAATATACTGTATATATATATATATATATATATATATAATATATATATATATATATATATATAATTGACAGTCAGTCTGTGAATAAATATGAATCGTTACAATATCTACTATAGGACCTGCTTAAATGCATAGGTCTCATTAGACCTAACTAATAGACTTTATATATAAAATATGAATTAAACCAGAAAGATTCACCACAATCAATCGGTCAAATTTGAAAATTGACTAGGTTGAGTAATTGTGACCTAAGTTCATTTTTAAAGGAAAAATTCGGTGAACAAACATTAGGTATAATAATGGGTGATACTTTATCTCAAGTTTCCTCAAATTTTTATGTAGAATTTTTTTTTAACATTTTATTCCTGATCGAGATGATTTTGTACATATGCACTAGCTAGATGAGGATTTGTCTATTGCGCCTAAAAACTTTTATTTAAACAATCACTTAGGAAACTAAATGAACAATTCTCAGCATAAATTTTGTATGTATACTACTGTATGTAGCCTACTAGGTATGTATTAATTCACACGAGAGGCCGGATTCAGTAACATGGGGGCAGGCATGGAAATGATTTAGACTTGATTTGTATTCATCTCATCATGTAACTCCTAGCACCTCAGTGGCGTAGTTGGTATGGTGTTGGGATCCCACCTCGGTGGTCGCGGGTTCGATTCTTGGCCATTCCATTGACGAGCGAGAGATGTGTATTTCTGGTGATAGAAGTTCATTCTGACGTAGTTCGGAAGTCACGTAAAGCCGTTGGTCCCGTTGGTGAATAACCACTGGTTCCATGCAACGTAAAAACACCATACAAACAAGCAAACATCATATATCTGTAGTACACGATTCACCTACGCGACGAATTAAGTTGATGTAAGTTGACTGTGGTGGTCTAGTAGGCTAAGATAAATGACCCTTTCGTGCGTAGTTTTCCTTTTGTCATTAGGGTTATATGTTATTGCTATGTTTTGTTGTGTGTATAATATATTTTTTATAGCATAAAAGATGTCTTGAACATTCTTATCGCTGTCATTATTCTTTGATGTTTGGTAAGTAAATGGTTTTTAAAGCAATCATCACAAGACATTTGGAGAATGAATTATCCTACAATAAATTAACGTTATTAGTTATAGTTATGTGTAAGGACAACGCCTTATCGCAAATTCCTCTGTATATAATTCTACAATCGCGTTGTTCTTACTTCCCTCCTTGAGAGCATTCAGGGGGCTTTCCACCAATGTATATATTTTACAAGATCATGTTTTCTATACTTTTATATTCTAAGTTATATGTCTTGCAAGAAACACAAATCGGCTATCGCTGACCCACTTTTACTCTCTCGCTGGTCGGATACCACATTTCCGCCCGCACGCTGTATATTTGAATTTCCTTGCTCTGTGAGCAAGAGCCCGTGCTGACACAAGGTCAGCTAAATAAAAAACAACAATAATAAAAATCAGTACACTTCTACCTGCCTCTTTGTTCACACCTCACAACTGGTGACCTCCCGGTTTGGACTGACCCAAGCGGTTTTGGCTAAGCCATTAAGGGACGAACTACCACCGCTCACCTTCAGAGATCTTTAGCGGACTCACATGGCACCTCAGTTTAGATCTCTGAATGCTCCTACCGTGGAAAAAACCAACGCCTCTAACGGACTAAATACGGCATACCTTCCCCAGGTGTGTTCAGGTGTTCCTCAAACGGTTTGGCCTGCCATTTACGACTCCTGTCGACCGTTCTGTGAGAGTGGACAATGGACGCAGACAGTTCTGCGCGAGAAACCCAGGCCTCCTCTGCCTCAACGCCAGCCTCGCACACAGCTGCCGCTCAAGCTGACAAGCTGCCCCCTTTCACAACAGCGAACCCAACCGCCTGGTTCATCCGAGCTGAAGGGCAATTCCGGGCCGCGGGACTCTTGGACAAGGTACTGCAGGCTGACCTCATCATGTCAGTCCTCCCAACAGAGGTATTCGACCGAATAACCCCCTGGCTGACCGGTCGGGCACAGACCGAACCAGTCACACTCGACGAACTAAAGAAAAGACTTGTGACAGCCTACACCACTCCCATCGCGGATAAAGCCGCCCGTTCCCTCGACCTAGTTACAAACCCAATGTGAGGCACCGACCCACAGGATGCCTGGGACACGGTGATGGGCCTCCTCCGCCTGCCCGAAGTAGGTCCCGACGGGAAGAAGATGGAAATCTGCCTGGACCGCGAAATATTCCTGCGGCAACTCGAGCCAAATGTCCGAGGACAGCTAACAGACACATATACCCTCCCCGATGACGAACTCGTGGAGAAAGCTAAAAAGCTGACACTGTCAAACAAGGCTGCAAGGCTCGCCACTCCCCGATCTTCCGTTTGCCTAGCCGCAGAGAAGGGAGAAGAAGAAGAAGACGACCCAACGCAGGAGATCGGCGCCGTGACCCAGAGGAAGTTCTCCCACCCCGCAGCGGAGCAAAAACTCCTGGTGCCACTACCACCGGAAGTTCGAAAGGCACTACAGGAGATGCAAAAGCCCCTGCACCTTCCATCAGCCAAAAAACGGCGATGGCAGACAAAATCAAAGTCGCCTGTGGCAGGTGGCAGCAGCCTCGTCGGAACCACACGCCGTAGGATTTTATGTCCGCGATGCAATCTCCGGCTGGAGGATGCTGGTGGACACCGGGGTGATGCATTCGATATTCCCGCCATCAGGAAAGGACCGCAGCCGCGGCCCTGATAGCCCAACCGCCCTCGTCGCCGCAAACGGGACCCCCATCCACTCCTACGGCACGAAATCCCTCGAAATGTCCATCTTGGGGCGCAACTACGTCTGGCGTTTCACCATCACAGACGTCAGGGTTCCTCTACTGGGGGCGGATTTCCTGGCGCATAACAGCCTCCTGGTTGACGTGGGTCGCAAATGCCTCCTCGACACGGGGACATGCCGTTCCCTACCACTTGCAGCGGGCCCAGGTGCCCCCACAATTTGCACCATTGCCCCCCCAAGTACGGCAACCTCCTGCAGGAATTCCCCAAAGTTTTCAAACCGGAACTTTGTCAGGAAGCTGGGATGCTGCCCAAGCACTGAATATTCCACCACATCACCACCACGGGGCCCCCGACCCACGCAAAGTTCCGACGACTCCCTCCGGGCTGCCTTCAGGATGCAAAAAGGGCGTTCTCTGAAATGGAACGAATGGGTATCTGCCAGAAAGCATCAAGCCCTTGGGCTTTGCCCCTCCACATGGTACAGAAACCTGACGGCACCTGGAGGCCCTGCGGAGACTACCGGTGACTCAACCTCGCTACGATTCCCGATCACTACCCCTTGCCAAACATGCAGGACTTGACTGGGGCCCTCCATGGAGCAAAAATCTTCACAAAAATGGACCTTTTAAAATCTTATTTTCAGGTTTCGGTACATCCCGAGGATGTTCCTAAGACCGCCATCATCACACCCTTCGGCTCTTACGTTTTCCATTACTCCACCTTCAGCCTGAGAAACGCAGGGGCCACCTTCCAGCGCCTAATGGACAGCATCCTGGGGGACCTGCCCTTCTGTGTCTGCTACATCAACGATATTTTGATCTTTTCCAGGTCCCCGGAGGAGCACCTACACCATGTCCGAGCGGTTCTGAAACACCTGCAGGAAAACGGGCTGGTCGTCCAATTTGACAATTGCACCTTCGGCGCCGAGAGGGTGGACTTCCTCGGACACGAGATCTCTGCAGCAGGCGTGTGCCCCATGGCCTTGAAGGTGGACGTGGTGCAGAAGTTCCCGACCCCATCTACAGTCAAGGCCCTGTAAGAATTCATCGAAATGGTGAATTACTACCGCCAGTTCATCCCTGACGTCGCCCGCACCATGTCCCCTCTAACACAGGTCTTGAAGGGCAAACCAAAGAACCTGACGTGGGAAGCAGAGCAAGTGCAGGCCTTCCACAACACGAAGATGGCTCTCGCCAGGGCCGCAACCTTGTGCCACCAGGACCCCACTGCACCCTTACGCCTCACCACTGATGCCAGCAACGTCGCCTGCGGGGCAGTCCTCGAGCAGATGGTCCAGGGTGGTCCCCAGCTGCTCGCCTTCTACAGTAAAAAACTGTCGCCCGCCGAGACGAGATACAGCACATTCGACCACGAGCTACTGGCGGTGTACCAAGCAGTGCGCCACTTCCGCTACCTCCTCGAGGGCGCCCCCTTCACTATCAGGACAGACCACCGCCCCTTGGTGCACGCCTTCACCAAGGCGGGCAACGCCTGGTCAGCAAGACAACAGAGGCACCTGGCAGCCATCGCTGAGTTCGGCTGCACCATCCATTATGTCCCCGGCGAGAAGAACCCCGTGGCTGATGCCCTCTCGAGGATAGAGATCAACGCTGTGCACTTCGGTATCAATTACGAAGACCTCACCCGGGAACAGGCCGCCGACCCGGAGACTGCCGCATATTGCACACCCATCACCTCCCTCAAGTGGGAGGACGTGCCCTTCGGACCCGCAGGCACGACGCTCCTCTGTGACACCAGCACGGGTAACTGCGCCCACTGATTCCAGCCTCCTGCAGGAGGGCCGTATTCAACGTCATACACGGACTCTTGCACCCCTGGGGCCGGATGACGATGTGCCTCCTGATGGAGAAGTTCGTCTGGCACGGAATTCGGAAGGACTCTCGAGAGTGGGCCAGGACCTGCGTTCCATGCCAATCAAGTAAAGTAAGTCGGCACACAGAATCGGGCGTGGGGGAGTTCCCGCAGCCGAAATGAAGATTCGGCCACATTCACGTAGCCGTCGTGGGTCCCCTGCTCCTGTCCGAAGGCGCCAGATACCTCCTGACGATAATCGACCACTCCACCAGATGGCCTGAGGCGACGCCGATGTTAGAGGCAACCACCAAAGCATGCGCCGAAGCCCTTCTCGCCAGCTGGATCAGTCGATTCGGAGTGCCGGATGATATCACGACAGACCGCGGACCTGTTTTCCTGTCGGAGTTGTGGACCGCCTGGCCTGCCTGATGGGGGCATCACTACACGCCACCACCGCCTACAACCCGGTGGCTAACGGCATGGTGGAAAGGGTCCACCGATCTCTCAAGGCTTCCCTAATGGCACGCTGCACCGGCGAGGACTGGAAGAGCCAACTACCGTGGGTCCTCCTCGGCCTCCGGACCACCCCTCGGGCGAACGGCGAAGCATCACCTGCATAGAAGGTATACAGGGAACCATTGGGAGTCCCAGGCGAGTTCTTCCCGACCAACGTTGACGATGCAGACGTCTCCATCACCAGACTTTGGGAATCCGCCGGAAAATTCACGCCCTGCATCAAGACTTTCTCTGACAGAACAAACACTTCCTCCCAAAAGCCCTATCTTCCTGCAAACACGTTTTCATCAGGGACAACGCCCGCTGCCCGCCACTGACAAGACCCTACTGAGGCCCCTTCTGCGTCCTCCGACGCACCGACAAGGCGTACTTCATATCCATAAATGGTCGCGAGGACTGGGTCACGATCGACCGACTGAAACCAGCTTTCCTGATGGACGAAGAGTATGCCGACGCGGATCCCATAGGGCGCCTCACTCCTCCTCCTCGGCGAGAAGCGACACCGTTGATCACCAAACCACCCAGTCATAGCCACAGCCGCCCTCGGGAGATGGTCGTACCCCCCGAGGATCACCTCAGGGGAGGCATCCCATCCCCAAAAAACTCCGAGGCCGAGGATCCACCAAAGCAGCTGTTCTCGCGCACCCGAGGCTGCCTCCGCCGGCCTGCTCGCTTCCGCGAGTAGCGATCAGAAGCACTAAATCATCCAACAATTATGCCCTAATTATTGTCTTAGGGGGGAGTATTTGTAAGGACAACGCCTTATCGCAAATTCCTCTGTATATAATTCTACAATCGCATTGTTCTTGCTTCCCTCCTTGAGAGTGTTCAGCGGGCTTTCCGCCAATGTATATATCTTACAAGATCATGTTTTGTATACTTTTATATTCTTAGATATATGTCTCGCAAGAAACAAATCGGCTATCGCTGACCCACTTTTACTCTCTCGCTGGTCAGATACCACATTTCCGCCCGCACGCTGTATATTTGAATTTCCTTACCCATAATAAAAATCAGTACACTTCTACCTGCCTCTTTGTTCACACCTCACATATGTATACTACCATCACCCATTTTCTCGCCTAGTGCCGGAAGAGTATGTTAATACTCTACTAAAAGGTACGATTAGGTCTTCTTGTCGTCTTTATTTTTCTGTATTTAAGAAACGGTCTCCTGTGAAAAATACGTATAGTATAATGAAAAATAGTTTACAGCGTAACATAGCACCAAAAGTAGTTAAAGAACATAAGTAATTTTGTTTCAGAAAATATTGGAATCTAAAGGTTGTCACTTGTCACACTCAGTGTTGGCATACGTACGACAATTATCGTACATGTACGATAAAAACGGCCCTGGTACGATGTACGATAGCATTTTCCATTATCGTATGGTTTGTACAATACTTCTAAGGTTTTGATAAGTATATAATTACAAAAATAAGTGGTTGGTGCATTCCTCCATGAAACAGGCTAATTTCCAAAAAACAAACAAACAAACAAATAAAAATTATTTCAGAGTCCGTATATGGCTTGCCGCCACTTGTCTCCAATTGTAACGTTGTTCAAGGGCTATTGGAACAACGGTAGGCACTGAAGCTATTTTTCTCGAAGTGACTCGCTGAGAAACTATTAGCGACAGAGTTGATAATAAGCTCCCTTCATGATCCTTTCATGAAGTTATATTTCATGTTCCTTGACTAGGTTCTTCCAAAGTTTACAGAGTTCAACAAATTTTTCCAGTCAGACAAAGCAGTAATAGCAGTTCTCCATAATAAAGTGTCCATGCTATTCAGAGACCTCCTTCTCTCATTTATGGACAGGACCTATGTAATGAAAAATGATCTAAATACTGTAAATCCTGAAAGACATGACAGGCGTCTTAGTGACAGCCAAATGTTACCTAGGAGTTAAAGATATGCAGGGATTAAAAAACCCCTCCATACAGGAAAAGAAAACTTAACACAGAAATAAAGAAGAAGTATAATTTCAATGATGGTGTCCTGTCAAAGTTAAACTTTCTCTGTCCAAAAAATGCTCTCTCATCAGAATTCAGAGAAAGAATCCCCTCCTTATTCCCTCTTGCATCTGAGCTTCCTCTGATTGTACCCCCAGATGACCACTCACTACTTTAAAAGCTGGATGATCAATGGAGAATATTTCCCACATTGCAACATGAATTTAAACATCTCGTTAATGAGTCACCTGATAAGTTCTGGGGAGAAGTGTCCCAAAAAGAGTCTAGTTTTTCAGACCTAACCAATTTTGCTCTAACTGCTCTTTGCTTGCCGCACTCTAATGCTGAATGCGAACGATGTTCAGTAAATTTAACCTCTTTGAAACTAAACAAAGAAACAGACTGAAAACAAGGACAATGAATGGGGCTCTTCTCTCTGCTAGTTGCATGTTTATTATGTTCAGCTGGTGAACTCCACCTATAACAATATCATCCAGATATGGATAAGCAAAATCATGAGAAGCTAACAATTGGGAAATGAACTTCTGAAATATTGCAGGAGCAGAATGGATACCAAATGGTAACCGTAAATATGTAATGATCACATTTAATAGACATATATATTCCATACATGTAAATAAGCCCATGACCCAAGGGGTCACTGGCGAGAACATGGAGTGTGATAAGAGCTAATAAACAGGACGCAAGCTAGACGCTGCCGCGTTGTGTCTGCGACACCCTGGTTTGCATTTGCCTGTAGTAATCAAAAGCATTGTCTTGTAAAACAGGTCACAATGCCTTCGTCTGAGAACATGGTGACCTATAACCTGCAGAGACAGCACGTGACTTCCTAGTCACATGTTCATCTGTCTGTATGTTATGTATGCTGAGCTAAGCTTTGCTCTACTATCTTTTGTAAAGACTGTAATTTAGATCTTTACTTCCACTCATCGAGACAAGTTCTCTGAAATCACTTCTTCCTCTACTCAAGAGATGTAGTTTCAAAATATATGTTAAGTTTGACAACTATGAGTTTGAAGTCTTCACCTCTATACTCAAAGAAGATACTAACAAAACTTAGAAACTCTCTCTGCATCAATGTCACTCTGACAAGAATGGGAAGTAGACAAACAGATACTTGCGTATAACATCGCAGGTTATAATATCCAACGGGACGACTTTCTATACATAGGCGTATCCCGTATGTATAGAAAGGTGGCAGCGCGACGTTTCTACATCAACCGAAGCTTAACGAATCATAGAAAATGTAATATATCAGAAGTCAATAGAGGAAAGAGGATCTTCAAGCAACTTAGAGGCAACAAAAAGCATCCTACGAGCACTAAGAAATGTCCTTCATCGAGATGCATTCAAGAGGCTGTAGCATTGTTTAGTGAACGTCTTTCATCACATATCTTCAAGAAACAAACTGGACGTGTCTGCAGCAACGGGAACCGAATCATTCAACAAACAAACAATGCATGATCAGAAGGCGAGTTGAAGTATCGGTCAACCGCGGAGCAGGACGGGAAAAGGCGGGGCCGAGACGTCATCAAAACACTACGATCTTCCTCTTAAGGGGACCGTCCGCTATGTTGTGTATTTTTTTTTCTATTTTACAAAATACATAATTTCCATATATGTTTTAGATATATATAATATCTTCATCATACAAAAATTTCAAGTCATTTGAGCAAAAACTGATGTCATATTAGCGATTTCTCCGCTAATATGACATCAGTTGTATTGAAAATCATACCATAAAAACTACTTTATATACGGAATAATCCTGTGTGAACAGAATTTTGATTTTTTTACTTTTTTTTATGAATTTAATTTTTTTTGTCTAGACACTCAAAAAAATCTTTAAAAAAAAAGAAAGAAAAAATTGGCTCACAAGCAATTATGGGATTTTTATTTCTCTTTCCAAATATATCTTTCTCTCTAAAATTGGATAATAAATAACCGAGTAATGGCTACCAACATGCGAATAAGTATGTTTTTGAGTTATGAGCTCCCAAAGATTTGCTATGTAAATTTTCGCTTTTTTCTTATAAAAGTCAAAACAACATTATTATAATTACTTTATTTGTACTTTTATTGTTGATTTCTACATCAAGGATCCTGGTCCTCCCCCTAAAAGTGGTATTAATACCCTAAGCGTGACACGAGACAATGATGTTGACGGTGTGTCATGAGACAATGGAGGGAGCTGATAACAATGAATTTTCGTGTTTTTCTTTCAGCACACTCCTGGCCTTCGCTAATTTTGCTAGCCTTAGTTGCCGAGTAGCCTTCTTGATCTTAGGTAACTTTGGCATTGCTATAAGTTCACTAAGAAGTTATAAAAACAACGTAAATAGCTAGTAACCAAACACAAGTGCGTAAGTGCATACAACTACTTTGACGTCTGTGGCGTAACCGAGTCATTCTCTGAGTGACCGAGTCTCGCCTATATATTACCGCTCTGAGCAGCTGGCCTCTCACACTACGTTTCATTGCTACCAGATGTACGAGAATTTCGAAAAAAAATAAAAAAAAATCGCTGTATATATGCAAAAATAAACATGCAAAAACGATCCTGTCAAACTCAGTCATACAGACGACGCAGTTACGATGACGTCATCATTTAAAAACCGCTATATCTTCATTATTTGTAAAAATAATTGGCTGAAATTTCTGGAAAGCATGCATGGCATGTTTCTGCATAGATACAAAAATAACTCGATTTTTTATTTTTTCAAGTTGACATGTCATCCGCCATAGCGGACGGTCCCCTTAAATACTGCAGCTAAGTACAATTCTTTATTCATTTTGGTGTGTGACTGTGAGTGTTCTCCATACACAAGATCGATCATCCATTATTCCTGGGGGTGAGTTATACGTTAGTCTCAATCTTTCTTCCTTGCAGGAATCTATCTTCAACTACGGATTCTCCCCCTGCAGGCCTTTTTATCTTTATTGCTAATTTTTTTTTTTCTTCCAGAAGTTCTCCGGAAATATCTTTATCATATTATCTGTTTTTAATCTTATCATTTTGGGGGACCCTGTTATTATCTGTAACACATTTTTCTTATATTATATTGCATATGCGTTTACGCAGTGGACGAGTGTATTCATATAGATATTTTGATAGGATCGCTAGGAATCGTAGTGATAAGAAACAAGCAAAAGTCACGATGGCCACTGCTGCAGCTAGTTCTCCCGCACCCAGTAACCTTTCATCCAACCCAGTTGTTACTTTGGTTAGTGCAAGGTCTGCAATTGCCCCCTTTCAAGGCCGGGTCAACGGGTTCTTGCCTCAAAGTGTCGAATCTTGGATCTCGTCAGTAGATGCTCATTTAAACGCAAAATGCATCACTGACCCATCTGTACAATTACAGGAAGCTAAAAGTTTCATTGACTTTGCTAAAGGAGATGCAGGTTCGTACCTGAGAGGAGTCTCTTTCCAAGAGGCGGATAAATGGGATGAATTTAAAATTAGATTACGTGCCATATATGGCGGTGAAGAAGCCTTGGACGTAGTCTTAGCTTTGAGGAACATCCTTAATCTGGCCTCTATGACTCAGCTTAACGTTGTAGAGAGGGCGGCACTAATTGCTGACTGGCTGAATGAATATCAGGATAGTTTGTGTAATTCCACTTGGGTTATGGGAAGGAATATGGCCATGAAAGATTTTATTAGGCTCACATATTTAACCTGCATAACAGTTATGTTGCCCGAAGCTTTGGTACAGTGTTTTGACAAGAAGCTAGCACCTGACATTACGGAACTAGACATATATAAACAAATTAAAAAACATATGTCTAAGTGCGCTGATCTCTACCCCTTGCTTACTCAAGTTTTTGCAAAGAATGAAAGCAAACCACAGCAAGTAAATATAGTCAATAATAACGCAGCAGGGGTAACTTGTTACAATTGTAAGCGCACAGGGAATATGATTGGAGACTGTTGAACGCGTTATTGTTCGATTCATAACAGCTCCAGTCATTCTTACAAGCTCACGTAACCAACAACAGAATGCCAAAAACACACAAACCGTTGCCAATGATAATAAGAAAAAGAATCCTCATTACTATAAGAAGAAACAGGCAAACAGTAATGCTGTTCAAAATCACAAACAAACAAATCGTGCTCCAAGGAATTCTGTTCCAGGGCCGTCGAACCCGAACTCTCAGAGTCATCAAATTTTCCGAGTGTGCAAAGCAAAGCAAATACCACGTAATTAACTCCAGCGGGGTAGAGAATGATGTTGGGTCATTCGTATCAACATCTTTTGAATCAAATAACAAATTTAATCATCTACAAGATCAATGCGAGGCACAGAATTTTCCTATGGACCACACGACCGAATCCAAAAAACCAGTGCAGGTCCCCATAGACTTCCACCACATACATGCTATCATCAGTAAAGATGAATTACGTCCTACATTGCATGCCGTAAATTTAGAGCACCAATCCTTCACACTGTTTTTTGATTCCGGTAATCCATGTAATATCATGGATCTGCGGACTCATCACCTGTTGTTTTCGAACTTCCCTATTAAGAAGTCTGGAGTGAGGCTCTCAGGTATTGGAAATAATGAATTAAGTGTAGTAGGAGTAACTCATATTCAGTACAGGTGGGTAAGCGCACGTTTACCGATACCTTTATTGTTGAAAAAAACATTGATATGTATCCAGCTGTGATTATAGGATACCCGTCTATGGGTATTTAAAACATTACCTTAGCCCCTGCCAAACACGGCGTGTATATCAAAGGAAAATTCTATAAGTCTTCTAACACCTTAAAATCAGTTTTGGACAAAAAAGAGACAAACAATCAAACAGTAACGTACATTGAGGAACCAATCACTTGTCTCATGAATCATGACATTGTTCAAGCGACCCAACAGAATTCTCGCACACCCGTAATAGCAGCTTGCACGCAAACTCTTGAGCCGAACGTACCTTTGAATATATTAGTGTGTGTAAAGAAGACTTTGCCGGGATCCGAAATGTTAATCCTTTCTGACACTCTGAAAATTAACAGATTGTCCGTAACACAAGCAATATACACTTTTGATTCATAGCAACAAGTTAACATTGAAGTCTGCAATCATTTGAATACCACTTTAGTGATCCACAAAAATCAACACATCGTGGATGTGGAAGTTTATAAATATCGCATTCTTACCGTTGCTGAAATTAATCACGCTCAATCAGTTGTGGATGAATCCCTCTTACAATCTATTAAAGGTAAAATCAATAAAGATATTCAAGAAGAGGAGATTCAGCAGAAATTTTTTTATCTTTTAACTAAATATCATGATGTTTTCTCCACTACCGAGGGAACCTTGGGAAAAATGGATGTCATTGAACACCAAATATGAATGAGGAAACGATCCCCGATCGATTCCCAGTGCCATGTACTGACGATATTTTATCCTTGTTAGGACAGAACAAATATTTCACCAGTTTGGACTTACTTAAAGGCTTTCACCAGATACCTTTAGAAAAAGAGAGTATCCCATACACCTCCTTCAGCACAGCCAGGAGACATTATGAATTTTTACGTATGCCTTTTGGTTTATGTTGCGCCCCAATTACATTCACCAGAATGATTAATATAGTGTTCGGAGACTTGTTAGGGGATACCCTACATGCCTATATGGACGACCTTGTAATCTTTTCTAATACCTTAGAAGAACATTTACGTAAACTATAGCTACTGCTACAGAGACGAAGGCAGCATAATTTAAGAGTAAAGATAACTAAGTGTAAATTTTTCAAAACAGAACTAGTCTATTTAGGTTTTACGGTGTCTAGTCAAGGTCTTAAGGTAGTCCATGATAAGGTGTTGGCTATTCGTAACTTTCCGATACCTACTAACATCAAGGGGATACTGCAATTTTTAGGCTGTAGTGGGTATTACCGCCGTTTTATACGCAATTACTCAATTATAGCCGCTCCTCTAATCGATCTAACGAAGAAGGGCGTAGATTTTATATGGTCTGAAAAGCATCAACAGGTGTTTGATACCTTGAAAGAGGAATTATGCAGTTCACCTATCTTAAAATTTCCTGACTTCAGTAAGGAATTCTTTATTGCAACTGACGCCTCAGACCAAGGGGTAGGAGGGGTACTGCTTCAGCAATATGACAAACAGTTCTTCCCTATAGTTTTTTATTCACGTAAACTGAGACCTTCTGAAAGTAAATATGCAGTAATAGATAAGGAAGGGCTAGCTATTGTTAACTCACTATTGCATTTTAAGTTCATAATATGCGGCTATCCTGCCAAGGTTCTTACTGACCATAAGCCCCTCACCAACTTCTTTAAAGGCTTTAGTCACAGTCCCAAAAGAACTCGGTGGCATATGATCATTCAAGACTTTGGCGCAAGGATAGGATATCTACCTGGTAAAGCAAATATCATTGCTGACGCATTATCACGCAACCCCGCTCCATCTTTTACGGAGCCATTAGCTGAACTAGTAGATATATCAACATCCGTGCCTATTGTTAAAACTGTATCTGAACAGGAAGACCCGGGTTGGAGCGCTGAACTAGTACAGACTGAACAAAGAAAAGATCAGCAGTTAAAGAAAATAATAGATACTTTGAACGGGAATCCTAAGGAAAAGGAATATGTGAAGTATACGCAGCAGAATTATATAATTAAGGATAATATTCTGTCTAGGTCCGTGACAAGGAAAACCTGCAACACCCCGCAGCTGACTAACGACCAGGTAGTGGTACCAATCTCACTTATACCAACCATCTTAAACCGGTTGCATTCCAATCCATTTCATGGTCATCCAGGGTTCTCTATCATATCACAGAAAGCCAAATCATTATTTTATTGGCATACGATGCTTACAGATATAACAAAAACACATAGCTAATTGTCGCACTTGTCAGGAAAACAAAGGGCACACTAAGACACCTGTCAGCTTGGGTACTTATCCCGTGCCCAACCAACCCTTTGAAAGAGTATACTTAGATTTATTAACAGGGTTTTACGAGTCAGACCGAGGAAATAATCATCTCTTGGTGATAATAGATGCCTTGACTCGATATACAGAATTGATAGCACTAAAAACTAAAACCGCAATTGAATGCGGTAGGAAATTTTACGAGTGCTACATTTGTAAACATGGAATTACACACATGATAATCTCTGACTCGGGTGGAGAATTCAATAATCATTTCCTTAACTCGTTGTGTGAATTCCTTTGCATCAAGAAAATCAATACCATGATCTACCACCCAGAGTCTAATGGATTAGTTGAGAGGGTAAATAGGAAGGTGTTAAACGTATTACGAGTTACACACGGGGGAATGGACCCCAACTGGGATATTGCTATACCTGCGGTTCTAAGTACTCTTAACCATTCATATCATATATCTATCAAAATGTCACCGCACGAGGCACTGTACGGTACCCCAGCTAGGACACCTTTCCATGTATTTACGCCTACGGGATGTTATGGAAGCAAGTGTAAGTCGATATAATATACTTCATAAGAATTTAGAAGAATCACAAATCATAATGAAAAGAAATCATGATAAAATCGCTAAGCCAACTAAAACATATACAGTGGGCGACCAATTCTACATACAAGTATATGTACACAAGGGATTGAACTACAAATTAACACCTAAGTTTGAAGGCCCGTTTAGCATTTTAGAAATATTAACAGTCAACAGATTTAAAGTTCAAAACATATCTCAACCTACTGATGTGAGAATAATACCGTTGGCTCATGTTCGCAGTTAAGAAAAGGGGTAGAAAGAAAGAGAGAGAAATTTATGTACACCTATATATATGAAACATAACTAATAAAAAGTATCTATGAAACTTGCATGATAAAGGTAAGTATATATAATATTTGTATGAAAACATTTTTTCTGTTTTGTATAAAAGTAGATAATTTAAACATGAGTAATTACATATATTTCACTAATTGCAGGTTTCCAACATGAAGCTTATATTGCTCGGAGTGGTACTGTTCGTTCAGACATTCTTGTCGTGTGGGAAGAGTGCTAAAACAAAAATTATACATTTTACACATGGCTCTATAATTGAAAGAACAGAAGACGTTTTCATTACAGCATGCAATATAGTTCTAGAAGTTGATTTGCGAGCGATTTTCCTGCCAGAAGATGATGTCATTAACCTAAAAAGCGACTTATCGCGGTTTGCCGAATCATTGAATCAGTTACATCAACGTCATTTTCCTTTTAATCCAGAGATTTCGCTAGCACAAACTCTAAGTGTTGCAGAAATGTTATCATTCGACTTGCATAACAAAACTGCTGAAGTAGAATGTCTGGCTCGTGATCTGCTTATGTGGACCGTGCGGCACAGTAGCCTAGAAAGACGTAACCCGTTTATATTTGCTGCCCTCAATCTTCGGGTCTGTTGCAAGTTTAGATTTAGGAATTTCAAATCGTCTTAAAATTAATGATCAGAATAAGAGAATTGAATTTTTGCAACATGAAAATGAATTAATTTTTTTCCCAACTTCGTAAACAATTATTATCAATTAATCAACTTATGACTTTGGTGAATGAACATTCCAGTAATATCAATCAGATGATGGAGGTGCAACACTTGCTGGCAACATTAGCGTATTACAGTTCTAAGGTAGACCATATCTGTACAAAAATTTCACATTTTATTGAAAAATCAAAAGACTATATGGAAGCTATCACGCTAGCTACAAAGGGTGTTCTGTCGCCACATTAACTTTAGAGAACAGACGAGAGAAACTGGGTTATGTTCCTTTGTTAGACGTGCATAAGATAGAATTTTATAATAGCTTAATATCAGTAAGTGTTGAGAATTACAGGATCATGATTACCATTCCTTTTCTTTTGATTCTTCTGATGCCTGGTAATCTTACAAAATTGCACCGTTCCCAACTTAAAAAGTTGGGAACGTGTGAAAAGCGGTTTGAACGCTGGCTAAATGTGTAACAGGAAACTCCGAGACATTGCATTCCATATGTAAAGTATGAGAAGCTTAATTATCATTTAACATTCAATATATCTGGTAGCGCACCTAATAAAATCAATTGAAGTTCCACGAATCAATATGTCTGGGCGTGTACGCACCTGGAATCTATATGATGTGCACACTTATCTGAATTTGTTTGAATCATTATTAATCAGGTAGCAACTATTCTTAAATAGTTACCTATTATCTTTCTTGAATCATTTTATACATGTATATGCTAATCAGGTAGCACCTATTCTTAATAAGTTACCTTTTATCTTATCACATTTTTGGTACCATATAACCATATATGATTTTTACAATGTAATTCTTATGTCATGCAATCATCAGCAGTACGTCAGTACTTTCTGTTGAGTATGTATTCTCATGACTAACAGTATATAACTATCATTATGTATGACATGTTATCTTTAATATTGGTATGATATCATATGCATTTATCTTATACATGGATCTGTATCTTCCATGCATTATTCTTTAACTTATGAGTATTTCTATATATCTAATATTTTTTTCCCCATATAATCAGTTGAAATCATTCCTTAACCACTTGCTGGTAACTATAACTAACTATATATTCATATTAATTTCTCTATCACACTCCTATGAGTCATATACAAATTAAGCTTTAATGTTCAGTGTTTGGTTTGTAGCTGACTGAGCATTTAATGTAATGATCACATTTAATGGACATATATATTCCATATATGTAAATAAGCCCATGACCCAAGGGGTCACTGGCGAGAACATGGAGTGTGATAAGAGCTACTAAACAGGATGCAAGCTAGACGCTGCCGCGTTGTGTCTGCGACACCCTGGTTTGCATTTGCCTGTAGTAATCAAAAGCATTGTCTTGTAAAACAGGTCACAATGCCTTCGTCTGAGAACATGGTGACCTATAACCCGCAGAGACAGCACGTGACTTCCTAGTCACATGTTCATCTGTCTGTATGTTATGTATGCTGAGCTAAGCTTTGCTCTACTATCTTTTGTAAAGACTTTGTAATTTAGATCTCTCCTTCCACTCATCGAGACAAGTTCTCTGAAATCACTTCTTCCTCTACTCAAGAGATGTAGTTTCAAAATATATGTTAAGTTTGACAACTATGAGTTTGAAGTTTTCCCCTCTATACTCAAAGAAGATACTAACGAAACTTAGAAACTCTCTCTGCATCGATGTCACTCCAACAAGAATGGGAAGTAGACAAACAGATACTTGCGTATAACATCACAGGTTATAACATCCAATGGGACGCCTTTCTATACATAAGCGTATCCCGTATAATATCTATATAGACCCAAATGTGTGTTAATTACCAAATATTTACGGTCCTCTTGAGCAACTTCCATTTGCAAATAAGCATTCTTGAGATCAAGTCTGGTATAATACTTATATCCAGACACATTGGAAATTAATTCTGACATATTAGGTAATGGGAATTTAGATTCATGAAGAATTTAATTTATTTTACTAAAATCCCCACAAACCCTAAGGGATCCATTCTGCTTCCTGATAGTAACAATTGGTGAGGCATAATCTGAGAATTCTACTCAAGCTCTTGCAGCACACTCTCAACCTCACTGCATAATGTCAGTGGCACCGTGCGGGCCTTCTGAAAAACAGGAACATGACCAACTTTAGGATACAATCGGGCTTGACATTTCTTAATAGGTTTCAAACTATCTGCATTATAGTTTTCCACAAAATCTTTTATATTTAACTAATGGACATTAATTATATTGCACTTATCTATTAAATTCCTACCAATCAGGTTATTTTGGGAGTCTGACCCAACAATTATGAACTCAGCGTCTGAATGATTTTGCTGTTTGTATTGAAAATGTGAAACTTTGACCTTCCCAAATACTTTAATTGGCACTTGGTTATAACCCCCTGCAATTTAGTTCTTCAGTTCAGTAATGAACAATTTAACTTCTTGAAATCATCATACAGTTTCAAATAAAAATGGCTTATGATTCAATTGATAACTAACAACATACGGTTGAACAGAACTATATTTTTCACTATACATTTCAAATCAAGTGACTCTTTATCACTGGATTCCTCTTCTTGGATTATAACTTCATGAGTCTTTCTTCAAGTGGGGTTTCGTCATTGGCGGCTCTCTTGTGAAAACTAACCTGAAGCTGCTGTACAATTTTGTGGGCTTAAGTTGGATTGAATACACACTTTGTGCAAAGCACTCACAGCTTTATTGTTCCTTCACTCTGTTACAGGTGGTATAACTTATGACTTAAGACACGTTTACACCTACGCACTTTTTTGTTATGGGCAGTTAGGGTGTGGGTCCACAACGAGCTGCCAGAAAGTGCACCAAAAGGTAAGGACGGCACTGGCAGTGTCTGGTGCGGTCTGCCAAAGTTGTATGGAGCTACCAGGTTTTTAAACTTTTTCAAAATCTTGTGCGGCGTCTGGCAGCCTGATGAAGTCGCACGAAACCGTAAGCGGTGTGGCGCGGTGCCGCAACAAAAGAGGTAGGAACCCACATGGTGCCATGCCACACCGCACCACGTGTGGCCCGGTGTGGGTTCATACCTCCTGTGCGGGAGTGTTACTGCGTGATGTTACAGCGGCGTGCGGTGCCCTTACAGCGCCTTCATGCATGATAAATAAATGGCGCACACATGTTGTGGGGCGTGCGGCGTGTTACGGGATTGTAGGGAAGGTTACCTCGGGCAGCCTGGGGAGGATAAAAGGGGCCGGACAGAAGACGGGGCATCATTCGTGCTCTGACAGCCTGTCGACACGCATACCCAGCCACTTGACACGAAGATGCCTCTTCGGAAGACCACCCCTAGGCCTACCCAGGAGTCCCAGGACATCCAGGACACCCAGGATATCCAGCCTGCACAAATGGAGGAGACATCTGACCATGAAGAAGAGCTGCCCGTAGAGCCGACCCTATCCTCACTTGTTAAAACCCAGGACACCACAGGCCCGAGTGATATTGTAGTGCAGCTGAAGAAATGATACCGCCCCAGCAAGAATGACATGCAAGACTACCTGTTCACGCCATTGGACAAGGAGATGATTGTCGAATTCGTCAAGTCACACCCTACCTTATACGACAGACAATGGTCCAATCCGAGGAGGAGGGAGGAACTCTGGTGTGAACTGGCAGCGAATTTTATGAATTGCACCTTCCAGCAAGTTCAGAAGTACTTTGGGCAGATCAAGAAGAGGGAGCACAAGAGCGGGTCGGCTGCACGGCACAGGACAGCATGGAGGAGGATGTCATGACTATGTGGGCATTCCTGGAAGGTCACATTGCCCACGAACCCACAATAACAAGTGATCGATTCTCACCTGTATCCTCCCACAGAACTGACGCAGACGATTCCTCCAGTGCTGACATGTCAGGCCTGTCAGCAACTTCGATTCAATGGAGGAGGCGGCTGAAGCAGAAGGGACCTGTCACATTGACAGAGGAGCGACAGCCATCCGCTGACACACCTGAATCGACTGAAACACTGCAGACTCAACTGACACAAATTATGACCAGCATCAACACACTCATGCCACAAGCCCAGAACAATACTCATCATGACATCACTGTATTCGTCCAGTACTTGACTCAACGTTTGGAGTACGTGCCTCGACGATACTAGAAGCCCTCCTTCGAGCAAGTTATCAAGCTTTGCCACAGTTTGGAGGGACCCGAAGAAGAGGATGCAATGACATGACGAAAGAGGCCATGGGGGTTTGTTCCCACTGGCCGCCCACACGAGTTGGGAAAGGAACACAAACAAAACCAGAAAATACCACCGCTTCTGCACTCCAACCGATTCGGGGATCATCACACCAGTGGTTCACATCTCAACCCCAACCTGTCTGCTTCCAATATGATCCCCTCCTCAACAGCAGCCGCAGCAGCAGCAGTTCTCTCATCAGCAGGTGTACCCGACACAGGCGACACGGGTATCGACACCGTCATTCTTCCCCAGTGGATGGTCGACACCACTGAACTTCTCCCTTAGACCTTCAACTTCTTCGCTGTCGCCACTAGTCAACAGTCTCTTGGCAGACTTGCGGTCCCCTACCCTTGGCGCCAATCTTGCAACCCCCAAAACTACTGCTGCAGATAACACCCCCACCTACAACTTGCCCATCTCCCCAGGTGAAAAGGAGGACAATAACCCCGACACAATGGAGTGATACAATACCAAACAATGTATAAATAAATAAAATTTTTTCCTAATATTAAATGTTTTTGTATATTTTATAGCATTCATAGTTTCTTTTTGTAATAAATATGTTGAAATATTGACTTGCATTTGCATTTTCCTTATTGATGCTTAATTTATGTCATGACAATATATACGATGATATGATTGGGTGAAATTAAATTGAATAATGAAAGAACATGACCATAAAGAATAATAACATGAAGAAATAGAACAGGAAATATAACATGAAATATGATATCTGAAATATGAAATAAATATAACTCGGAAAATAACTTGAACTAGAAAATGAAATTGAATAATGAAAGAGCATGGCCACAAAGAATAACAGCATGAAGAAATATAACAGGAAATATAACATGAAATATGATATCTGAAATATGAAATAAATAGAACTCGGAAAATAACTTGAACTATAAAATGAAATGCAACATGAACTAAATAGGGTCATCTGAAATATTAAATAAATAGAACTCGGAAAATAATTTGAACTATAAAATGAAATGTAACATGAAATAAATAGGGTCATCAAATGATTTAATAACATACAAGGTAAAGAACAATAATATAATATTGAGAACATGATCAAATGAACATGAACACATACAAATGATAACGAAACAATAATTAACATTGACTGGACATGGTTGTTAAAAGGGGAGCAATGGAAAATCAGTAACAGACTAAAGACATATTGACTTCAGTTGATAATATGTGACAGTTGCTGTTGAAAATGTTATCAAATAAAGAAAAATAAATAGAGATAAATAAATAAACAAAAATAAATTAATAAAGAACAATAAATAAATAAATAAATGAAAATAAACAAAATAAATAAATAAATAAACAATATAAAAAAAGTAAATAAAATAAATAAACACTAAATAAAAAAAAAATTAAATTAAAGTAAAATAAAAAAAATTAAAAATAAAGACATTTAAATAAAAAATAAAATAAAGATTAATAAAGAAAAAATAAATTAAAAATAAATAATCAAATAAAAATAAAAAATGAAAAATTAAATAAAAATAAATAGGTGAAATAAAAATAAATAAAATTAATTAAATAAAGAAAAATAAATAAAAATAAAAATTAAATAAATAAAAATGAAAAAAATGAAAAAAATAAAATAAAAAAAATAACAAATGTAAAAAAATAAAAAGTAAATAAAAAATAAACAATCAAACAAATACACAAAAATAAAGAAAATGAATAAATATGAATAAAAAATAAACAAACCTAAATTATTTAAATAAAATAAAATAAAATAAATAAACCAAATAAATACATGAATATATAAATAAATAAGAATAAATAAATAAATAAATAAGCAAAAAGAAAGTTCATATATAAGAAAATAAATTAAAAAATAAATTGATGAATAAAAATAAATAAATGTGAATAAATATAAATAAAAAAATGAAAAAATGAATAAAAATAAATAAAGACATAAAAATAAATAAAAGTAAATGAATAAAATAAATAAATAAATAAATAAATAAATAGTATATAAATAAAAAACAAATGGAAATATATAAATAAAAATAAATAAATAAATACTTAGAAATAATAAATAAATAAATAAATAAATAAATAAATAAATAAATGAAATAATAAATGTAATAAATAAATGATAATATAAATGAAAATATAAAAAATATATAAATAAATAAACAAATAAAATTAAAATTAATAAAAAAATAAATGGAAAGGTAAATAAATAAATAAATAAAAATAAATAAATAGATAAGTAAGAAACAAAAATAAATAAATAAATAAAAAATAAATAATATAAATAATAAATAAAAAAAATAAATAAAGAAATGAAAAATAAATAAATAAAATAAATAAAAAAATAAAAATCAATAAATAAATAAATAAATATATAATAATAAATAAATAAATAAAAGTAAATAAAAAATTAATAAAAATAAATAATAGTAAATAAAATAATAGATAAATAATTCAAAATAAATAGATTAATATATAAATAAAAATAAGTAAATACAAATAAATAAATAAAAATAAAAAGATAAATAAGAGTAATAAAATCAATAGATAAATAAAGATAAAAAAATAAAAATAAATAAGATAAATAAATAAAAATAAATAATAAATAATAGAAAAATAAACAAATAAAAAAATAAAAAAATAAGTAGATAAAAATAAATAAATAAATAGATAAAAATAAATAAATATTAAATAAAATTAAATGAATATTAAAAAAAATAAAAATAAAAACTAAATTAATAATAAATAAAGAAATTAATAAAAATAAATAAACTAGATAAAAAAAGAAAAACCTAATTCAAAATAAGTAAATAAATAATTGAAAATAAATAGATAATTAAATTAATAAAAATTAATAAATAAATAACAAAAAATAAGATACTAAGAAAAAAAATAGAAATAAACATAAATATATATAAATAAAATAAATAAATAATAAATAAATAAAAATAAAAGATAATCAAAATATAAAAATATAAGTATATATATATATATAGTATATATATATATATATATAATATATATATATATGTGTGTGTATATATATATATATACATATCTATATATATGTGTATATATACTATATATATATATATAGTATATATATAATATATATATATATACTATATATATATATGTTAAATAAATAAAGATAAAATAATTAATGAAATTAAATAAATAAACAAATAAAATAAATAAATATAAGATAAGTAAGTAAACAGATAAATAAATAAGTAATAAAACCAATAAATAAATAAATAAAAATTAACAAAAAATAATAATAAAATAACATATAAATAAAAACGAATAAATAACAATTAATTAAAAACTAAGTAAATAAATAAATAGATAAATAAATAATAAATAAATAAATAAAATATAAAATATAAATAATAATAGATAAATAAATAGATGATAATAAGTAAATATATAATAATAAAGCAAATAAATAATAATCAAGCAAATATAGAAAACTAAAAAAATAAAGAAAAATAAATAATTTAAAAAAAAAATACATAAATAAATAAAAATAAATAAATATATAAATGGAAATATATATACTAATAATAATAAATAAAAATAAATTTATATATTATAAATAAAAAAAAATAGATAAATATATAAAAATAATAAATAAAATAGATAAAAAATAAAAATTAGTAAATGGAAATAAATAGATAATAATGAAATATAAATAAGATAAATAAAAAAATAAATAAAAAAAAAAAGAAAAATAAGGAAAAAATAAAAATAAAAAAGAAAAATATAAATAAATATAAAGATAATAAAAAAATCTAAAATAAAAGCAAATAAATAATTATAAATAAATAAAAAATAAAATAAATAAATAAAAATAAACAATAAATAACTAAATACATAAATAAAAATAAATTATATATATACATAAGTAATAAAAAAAATACAAATCTTAAAAATAATAAAAATAAACAATAAAAAATAAATAAATAAATAAAAATAAATAAAAACAAATAATTAATAAACAGAATTAGACATGAATAAATAAAAATGAAATAAATAATAAAAAATAAGAATAAAATAAGTAACCTAATTAATAAAAACAAAAACAATACAATAAAAATAAAAATAATTTAAGAAATAAATAAATATATAAATGAAAATATATAAATAATAATAAATAAATAAATAAAAAATAAATTAATATGTATAAATAAAAATAGATCAATATACAAAAATAAACAAATAAAATAAATAAAAAATAAAATAAAATTAAGTAAATAGAAAAAATAATAATAAAAAATACAAAAAATAAAAAAATAGGAAAAAAATAAAAAATAGAAATAAGAAAATAATAAATAAATAAAAATAAAAAAATAAAAATATACAAAAAATAAAAAAGATAAAATAGAAAAATAAAAGCAATAAATAATTATTAAATAAAAAAAATAAATAAACAAATAAAAAATAAACAAATAAAAAAAAAAAATAAAAAATAAAAAATAAATAAAAAAAGAGATAAATAAATAAATAAAAATGAATAAATAAATGAAAATAAATAAAAAAATAAATAAATAGAAATAAATGAAATAAATAAATGAGAAATAATTAAAAAATAAATGAAATACAAATAAATGAATAAATAAATAATTGAAAATAAGTAAATGTAATAATAAAAACAAATAAATAAATAAAATAAATAAAAAGTAAAAATAAATAAAAATGAATAAATAAATAAATAAATGAAAAAAAAATAAATAGATTAAAAAAATAAAAAAAAAATAAAAATATATAAATAAATGAATAAAATAAATGAATAAATAAACAAGTAAAAACAAAATAAATATAAAAATAAAAAACAAACAAAAATAAACATATAAATAAAAAAATAAAAATAAAAATAAAGAATAAATAAATCAAAACTAAGTAAATAAAATAAACAAATAAATTAAAATGAATAATTAAAATACAAGTAAAGAAAAAAAAAAATTGAAAAAATAGATAAATAAAAATAAAAAATAAATAAATAGGAATAAACATAATATTTTGGCATAAACTAGATAAAAAAGGAGTAAAATAAATAATAAATAAAATATAAAAAATAAATAAAGATAAATAAATAAAAATAAAACAAATAAATAAATAAATAAATAAAATAAATAAATAATAAAAATAAAAACAATAAATAAAAATCAAGAAATAAATAAAAACAAATAGATAATTAATATAGATAATAAATAAAAAGTAATCAATAGATAAATAAATAAATAAATAAGTAAATAAATGAAAATAAATAAATAAATATATAAATAAATAAATAAATAAATAAGTAAAACAAAAAAATAGATTAATAAATAAGGGAAAATAAATAAATAAATAAATAAATATAGATGAATAAATAAATAGAAATAAAAAATAAAGATAAAAATAGATAAATAGAAATAAATAAATAAAAATAAAAAATATGTATATATAAAAAGAAAATAAATAAAAATAAATAAATAAGAAAATAATTAAAAACAAATAAATAAAAAATGATAATGAATAAATAAATAAATGTAAATAAATAAACTAAATATATAAAAAACATTAATATATAAATAAACATAAAGAAATAGAAATTAATAAGTAGATAAAAATTAATAAGTAGATAAAAATAAATAATTAGAGATAAATAAATAAATAAAAATATATGAATAAATAACAATAAATAAATAAGTAAATAAAAATAAGTAAAATAAGAAAAAATATATATATATATATATATATTATATATATATATATATATATATATTCATATCATAATATATATATATATATATATATATATATATATATATATATATATATATGAATAAATAAATAAATAAATGAATAAAAATGAATAAAAATAAATAAATAAATAAAAATAAATAAATAAATAAATAAATGAAAATAAATACATAAAAAATAAATAAATAAATAAATAAATAATCAAATAAAAAATAAAAATAAATAAAAATAGATAAATAACTAAATAAATAAAAATAAATAAATTAATTAAAATAAATAAATAAAACAAAATGATAAAAAATAAATAAAAAGTAAATAAATAAATAAAAATAAATAAATATAAATAAATATGAATAAAAATAAATGAAGACAAAAATAAATAAAACAGATAATAAAATAGATAAATAAATAAAAAATAAATAAGTAAATAAATAAAAATAAATAAACATAAAGATAGATAAATAAGTAAATTAAATTAAATAAATTAAAAATAAAAATGAATATTGTAAATAAATAAATATAAATAAGAATATTAGAAAATAAATAAAAAATAAATAAATATATAAATAAATAAATATAAATAAGAATAATTGAAATAAATTAACAACAAAGTATATAAATAAAATAAATATTGATAAATAAAATGAAAATCAATAAATAAGTAAAAATATATAAACAAGTACATAAATAAATTAAAATAAATAATAATTAAATTAAATAAATAAATAGATAAATAGAAAATAAACATAAATAAATAAATAGATAAATAAATAAATGAAAATAAATAAATAGATAAATAAGAAAATAAAAAATAAATATAAATAAGTAAATAAAATAAATAAATATAAATAAAATAAAAAATATATAAAAATATAAAGAAATAAAAATAAAGAAAAATAAATAAATAAAATAAGTAAATAAATAAAAATAAAAGAATAAATAAATGCATAAATATATAATAGATAAATAAATAAAGATAAATAAATATAAAAATAAATAAAAATAAATAAATATAAATAAAAAATAAAAGTATATAAATAAATAAAAATATATAAATAAAATTTAAAACAGTAAATAAATTAAACTAATTAGTAAATAAAGAAGATAAATAATAATGGAAAAAAAATAGAAAAAATAATTAAATAGGAACTATATAAAAAATAAAAAAATAAGAATAAAATAAAAATAAAATAAATTAAATTTAATTCTAAATAAATAAGTGAAATTAAATATTTAAAAATGTGTAAAAAAGCACAAAAATAGAAATAAATAAA
The DNA here is from genome assembly GCF_015104395.2 of Macrobrachium nipponense. Taxonomy (NCBI): domain Eukaryota; kingdom Metazoa; phylum Arthropoda; class Malacostraca; order Decapoda; family Palaemonidae; genus Macrobrachium; species Macrobrachium nipponense. Next base: position 17,553,131 of record NC_061109.1, on the reverse strand, counting down.
TAAAAATAATAAATAAATAAAATAAATATAAAAATAAAAAATGAATAAAAATAAATGAAGGAAATAAATGAAAATTAGAAATAATTAAATAAATAAATAAAGATAAATAAATAAATAAATAAATAAAAATAAATAAATAAATAAATAAAAATAAATAATTAAATGAAAATAACTAAATTAATAAAAATAAATAAAAAATATAATAATATTTATAAATAATTAATTAATAAAAGAATAATGAAAAAAGGAGAAATAATAAAAAAATGAAAAATAAATAAATAAGTAATGATAAATAAATAAATAAAAAATAAAAAATCAATGAAAATTAATGAATAAATAAAAAATAACTAAAAATAAATAAATAATAAAATTCAATAAATAAAAAATAAAAAAAATCAATCAAAATAAATAAATAAATAAATAAATAAAAAAAATGAAAATAAATAAATTTGAAATAAAAAAATATAAATAAATAAGAATTAAAGAGATAAATAAACATTAAATAAAAAAATAGGAATAGAAAAAAATGAATGAATAAATAAAAATAAATATCAATAATGAATAAAAATAAAAATAAAATAAATAAATCATGAAAAATATACAATTAAATAAATAGAAAAAATATATCAATAAATCAAAATAATTAAAGAAAAAAAGAAAAATAAATAAATAAATAAATAAAAATAAAAAAAAATAAATAAAACATTACATAAAGAATTAAAATTAAAATAAATAAATAGATAATCAAATAAAATAAATAATTAATAAATAAAACGATAAATCAATAGAAATAAAAAATAAAAGTAAATAAATAAAAATAAATAACAATTAATAAAAAGTACAATTAATAAAAAATAAGTAAATAATAAATCGGATTGAGTAAATAAATAAATTCAAAATAAATAAATAATTCAAAATAAACAAAATTAAAAGATAAATAATAAAAGAAATAAAAATATATAAATAGAACAGAAATAAACAAAATAAGTAAGTAAATAATAAAAAAGAAATAGATAAATAAATAAATAAATAAAAATAAATAAATAAATAAATAAATGAAAATAAATAAATAAATAATAATAAATAATCATATAACAAACACATTTAAATAGATAAATAAAAATAAATAAATTAAAAATAAAATAAAATAATAAATATCTAATATTAATTACGTAATAAATGAAAATAAGTAAATAAATAAATAAAAATGGTAGGTAAATAAATAATAAATAAAAAATAAATCATAAAGATAAAGTAAAAATATATAAAAATTAATAAACATTAAAAATAAAAAAAAATAATTAATAAACAAAAAATAAATAATTAATTAAAAAAAATAAAATAATTAATTGATAAAAATAAAAATATTTACTTATTTATTTTCATTAATTTGTTTATTTTATTTATTTTTATTTATTTATTTTATTCATTTTGTTATTTTTATCAATCGTATTTTATCAAACATTTGTATTTTAGATTATATATTATTTTATTCTTTTTTATCAATTATTTATTCTTATTTTATTAATTGTTTATTTAATTGTTTAATATTCATTAATCTTTATATATTACTTTTTATTTATCTTTATGATTTATCTTTTATCTATTTGTTATTTATTTTTATTTATTTATCTATCCATTTTCCTTTTTTTATTTACTTATTTCATTTATTTAATAATTAATTTTATATATTCATTTAATTTTATTAAATTATTTATTTTTATTTATCTATTTAAATATTTTTTGTTATGTGATTTTTTTATTATTATTTATATATCTGTTTTCATTTACTTATTTATTTATTTTATTTATTTATTTATTATTTATCTATTTCTTTTTGATTATTTATTTACTTATTTTGATTTCTGTTCTATTTATATATTTTCATTTATTTTATTATTTATCTTTTTAATTTACTTATTTTGAATTATTTAATTCTTTATTTTATTTATTTATTTATATTTATTGATTTATTTTTATTCATTTACTTTTATTTTTTATTTGTACTGATTCATCTTTTTATTTACTAATTATTCATTATTGTTTAATTATTTATTTATTTATTTTATTTATTATTGATTTATTTTCATCTATTTAATTATTTGTTCGTATTTATTTACTTTTATTTATTTATTTTCATTTATTGATTGATTGATTGATTTTTTTATTTATTATTTGATTTATTTTTATATTTTTTAGTTTCATTTATTCATTTTGATTGATTGATTGATTTATTTATTACTTATTTATTTTTGTTTATTTATTGATTGATTGATTGATTTTTATTTATTTATTCTCTAAGTTTTATTTATTTTTTATTTATTTATTTTATCATTTATTTTTTATTTTTTCTTTTTATATATTTTTTATTTTTATTATTAATTTATTTGTTTATTTTTGTTTATTTGTTTTATTTAGTCATTTATTTTTATTTATTTTTCATTTTTTATTTATTTTCATTTGTTTATATATATTTTTTTAAAATTTTTTTTATTTATTTTTTTATTTTCTATTTATTTATGTTTATCCATTTATTTTTATTTATCTATTTGTTTATTTTTTATTTATTTTCTTATTTATATATATTTAACTTTTAATTTTAATTTTTATTTATCTATATATTTATTATTATTTATCTATTTCTATTTATATTATCTATTATTTATCAGAGTTTTATTTTATTATCATTTATTTCTTTATATTATTATTATTTATTTATATATTAATGTTTTATCATTTTTGTTTATTTATTTGTTTTTATTATTTATTTATTTATTTTTATTTATCTTTTTATTTACATTTATTTATATATATATATATATATATATATATATATATATATATATATATATATTATATATTTGTTTATTTATTTGTGTATTTGTTTTTTTATTTGGTTTTTATTTATTATTTATTTTTGTATATTTATTTCTTTATTTATTCATTCATTATTAATTTATTTTTATTTATTTATTTATTTATTTATTTATAATTAAAATAATTTATTATTTATTTATTTTATTTATTTATTTATTTATTTATTTAATAAATAAAAAAATAAATATAAATAATAAATACAAAATGAATAAAAAATATTAAATTAAATACCAAAACAAATAAATTAAAAAAAAATAATGATAAATTAAATTATTTATAAATAAAAAAAAAAAATAAATAAATATAAAATATTTATTTATTCAATTTCATTTATTGTTATATGTATTTATTTAATTTTATTTATTATGTTTATTTATTTATTTTTATTTATTTATTTTATATATTCTTATTCATTTATATATTGTTTGTTTTTTATCATTATTATATTTATTTATTTTAATTTTATTTATCAGTTTTATTTTTTTAAATTTTACTTATTCATGTTTTCTTTATTTCTTTACCTATGTATATATTTATTTATTATTTATTCATTTGATTTATTTATATTATTATTTTCATTTATTTATTTATCTTTATTTATTTATTTTTTATTTTTATTTATTTTAAAATAATTTTATTCATTATTTGTTTTTTTTAATTTATTTGTTTTGTATTTAATTTAATATTTTTTTATTCTTTTGTATTTATTATTTATACTTATTTTTTCATTTATTTTTTTATTTTCCTAATTTTTTTCTTATTTATTTATTTTTATTTATTCGAGTTATTTAGTATTTTTATCATTTATTCATTCATTTATTTTAATTTTTTATTTATTTTTTATTTATTTATTTATTAATCTTTATTTATCACTTCATTAATTCTATTTATTTATTTTCTATATTTGTTTTTATTTATTTATCATATTCATTTATTTTCTTCTATTTATTTATTTTTCATTTAATCATCTATTTTTATTTTGTTATTTACTTATTATTATTATTTTTTGATTTGTTTTTGGTATATTTTTCTTTATATATTTCTTTATTTATCTAATATTTATATATTTATTTTTATTTATTTATTTAATCTATTTTTGTTTATTTATTTATTAATTTATTTATAATTTTATTTTTTATTATTCATTTTTATTTGTTTATTCATTTACTTTTATTTATTTAACTTCATTTATTTTTTATTGTATTTTTTATTAATCTATTTTTCTATTTATATATTTATTTATTATTTTTATTAATTTATTTTTTTTATCTAGTATTTAT
>NC_061109.1:17533974-17543974 GCF_015104395.2 Macrobrachium nipponense | reverse complement strand
ATTTTGTTTATTTATTTATTTTTTATTTATTTGTATTTATTTTTTATTTCTATTTATTCTTTTTTATTTATTTTTTTTTTATTTTTAATTTTTATAGTTGCCCTTTATTTATTCACTTTTTATTTATATATTTTAATTTTTAATTATCGATTTTATTATTTATTCCTATTTATTTACTTTTATTACCAATTTTTTCATTATTGTTTTTTTTTTTTTTTTTGTTTACCAATTAGTTTTATTATTTTTATTTTTTTTAGATACTTATATTTTTTCATTTTATATTTATTTATTTTTTTAATTTGTTAATACATTTATTTATTTTTAATTATTTATTTATTTTTCGTTATATATCCCATTAATTAATTAACTAATAATTATTTTTTATTTTTTTTATTGTTTATTTTTATTCATCTATTTTTATTTATTTTATTTCTTTATTTATTTTTTTATGTTTTTTATTTATATTTATATTTATTTATATTTATTTTTATATTTATTTTATTATATATTTTATCATTTATTATTTATTTTGTTTTTATTTATCTATATTTATTTTCATTTATTTATTTCATTTATTTATTTATTTATATATTTTTACTTATTTATTGATTTTAATTTTATTTCTTTATTTCATTTATTTTATTTGTTTTTTCATTTACTTTCATTTAATCCTTTTTATATGCATTTATTTTATATATTTATTTATCTTTATTTATTTTTTTTAATTTTTTAATTAATTATTTATTTATTTTTATTTATTTTGTTTTTATTTATTTACTTATTTATCTTTATTTTATCAATTTATTTTATTTGTTTATTTTTTATTTATTTTCATGTCCTTATTTTATTCTATTAATTTTTTTCATTTTTTTATAATTTTATATCTATTTATTTCTTGTTATTTATTATTTATTTTTCATTTATTTTTTTTACATTATCAAATTTTTTTTATCTATCTTTGTTTTATTTTTATTTATTTATTTTAGTTTATTCATTCATTTTGCTTTATTTATATGTTTTTTTATTTGTTTATTTATTTATTTATTAATTTTTATTTTTTAAATTTATTTTATGTACTTATTTTTATTTATTTATTTATTTTTATTTATTTATCTCCCCCCCCCCCATTTCTTTATTTTTTCTTTTATTTAATTTTATTTTTTTTATTTATTTATTTATATTTATTTATTTTATCTTTATTTATTTATCTTTATTTATTTACTTTTTTTTTATTGATTTTCATTTTATTTATTTATTTTTTTATTTATTTACTTCCTTTATTTATGATTTTTTTATTTATTTATTTTTTAATTTATATTTTTATTTTATTTATTTATTTATTTTTTATATTTATCTATTATTTATTTCTTTTTTTTATTTTTTTATTTTTAATTTATTTTAATTTCTATTGATTTATTGTTATTTATCCATTTTATTTTTATTTGTTTTATTTTTACTCTATTATCTATTTTTATTTATTTCTTCATTTTGTATTTCTTTATTTTTTATTATATTTTATTCTTCCTTTTATATATATGTTTATGTATTTTTCATATTAATTTATTTATTTATGTTATTAGTTTCATTCATCTATTTTTATTTATTTTTCTATTTCTTTATATATTTTTTATTTATTTATTTTATTTCTATCTATTTTTATTTATTGATTTTTTTATGTATTTCTATTTATTAAATTATTTTTATTTAATTATTTTTAATTCTTTTTATTTATTTATTTATTTATTTATTTTATTTTTATTCATTTTATTTATTAATTAATTATATTATTTATTTTATTTTTTATTTATTTTTTATTCAATTTTATTTATTTATTTATTTTTTATTATTTTAGTTTTTTTTCTTTCCTTATTTACTTTATTTTTATTTATTTATTTATTTAAATTTTAATTATTTGTTTATTTTTTTTTTTATTTTTTTTATTTACTTTATTTATTTTCATTTATCTATTCATTTTTATTTTTTTTATTTATTTATTTATTTTATTTATTAATTTTCTATTTATTTCTATTTATTTATTTTATTTATATTTTATTTATTTATTTTTTTTTATTTTTTTTTTATTTTTTTTTATTTATTTTTTTTACTTATTTTTTTATTTATCTATTTATTTATTTTTATTTTATTTTTATTTTATTATTTTTATTTCTTTTTAATTTTATAATTTATTTTTATTTTTTCTTTACTTATCATTTTTATTTATTTATTTCTTTATTTTTATTTGTTATTTATTTATTTTATTTTATTTATTCTTATTTATTTATTTATTTTTATTTAATTATTTATTTTCATATTTATTTATTTATTCATTTATTTATCTTTATTTCTTTTTTATATTTTATTCATTTATTTTATTTTTATTTATTTATTTATTAAATTTATTTTATTTTATTTTTATTTATTTTTTTCATTTATTTTTTTATTTAAACTATTTTTCTTTATTCTTTTTTTATTTATTATTTATTTTATTTTTTTATTTTTTATTTTTATTTATTTATTATTTTTATTTTTATTTATTTTTTTTCATTTATTTTTTTTTTATTTAAACTATTTATTTCATTTTTTATTTTAATTATTTATTTATTTTTTATTTATTTTATTTTTTTTATTTTTAATTTATTTTTATTTTATTTTTATCTATTTGTTAATATATTTTTGTGTATATTTATTTAAATTTTTAATTTTATTTATTTTATTTTTTTTAGTTATTTTACTTATTTTTTATATATTTATTTTTATTTTATTTATTTTTTTTTTTTTATTTAATTTATTTATTTACCTCTTTTATTTATTTATTTTTATTTATTTAAAGTTCTTTATTTATTTATTTATTTTTATTTATTTATTTTTTATTTTTATATTTTTTTTTTTAATTTATTTCGTTTTTTTTATTTATTTATTTTAATTATTTATTTTTTATTTTTTTATTTATATTGTTCATTTTTTTATTTATTATTTATTTTCATTTGATTACTTTATTTTTTTATTCAATTTATTTTTATTCATTTATTTTTATATTATTTATTTCTTCTTATTTTTTTTTTTAGTTTCAATTTTTATTTATTTTCTTTTTTTTTTATTTTATTTATTTTTTCTTTTTTTTTATTTATTTTTTTTTTTCCATTTTATTTTAATTTATTTTATTTATTTTTATTTTTTATTTATTTATTTTTATTTATTTATTTTTTATTTATTTATTCTATTTATTATTTATTTTATTTATAGATTGATTTTTTTTTATTTATTTATGTATTTTTCCTATTTTTTTTATTATTTATTTTTTTTTATTTTTATTTTATATTAATTTATTTTTATTTATTTATTATTTACTTTTATTTAATTTATTTTTTTTTGTTTATTTATTTATTTTTTATTTATTTATTTTATTTTTATTATTATTTTTATTTTTTATTTATTTATTATTTATTTGTATTTATTTGCATTTATTTTTATTGATTTTATTTTTTTATTTATTTATATATTTTTATTTATTTATTCATTTTTTTAAATTTTTGTTATTATTCATTTATTTTACATTTATTTATTTATTTATTATTATTTTTTATTTTTTTTTATTTATTTTTTTATTTTTTTTTTATATATATTTCTTTATTATTAATATTCTTATTTTATTTATTTATTTATTTATTTTTATTTTATTTATTTATTTTTATTTTTTTTTTCTTTATTTTTATTTTTATTTTATTTTTTTTATTTAATTATTTTTGTTTATTATTAATTTTATTTATTTATATATTTTTTTGTTTTTTTTATCTATTTATTGATTTTATTTATTTATTTATTTTTTTTTTTATTTTTTTTTCTTTTTTTTTTTTTATTTTTTTTATTTTATTTATTTTATTTATTTATTTATTTATATATATTTCGTCATTTATTTATTTTTATTTATTTATATATTTTTTAGTTATTATATTTTTTTTTTATATAGTTATTTATTTATTTTTTATTCATTTATTTTTTCATTTATTTATTTTTATTTATTTTTTTTATTTTTTTAATTTTTTTATTTTTATTTTATTTTTATTTATTTTTTATTTATTTTATTTCTTCACTTTTATTTTTTATATATTTATTCAATTATTTTTGTATTTGTTTTTTATTTTTATTTTATTTATTTTTATTTATTTTTATTTTACTTATTTATTTTTATTTATTTTTATTTATTTATATTTTATTTTATTTATTTTATTTTTAGTTATTTATTTTTTTTTATTATTTATTAATTTTCTTTTAATCTATTCATTTATTTATTTTTATTTTTTTTATTTGTTTTTTTTTGTTGTTATTTATTTATTCTTTATTTATTTTTTTATTTTAATTTATTTATTTTTATTTTTATTTTTAGTTTATTTTTAATTATTTTTTTTATTTATTTATTTTTTATATATTTATTTTAATTTTTTTTATTCTTATTTTATTTTTATTTATTTATTTATATTTATTTATTTTTTTTTTCATTTATTTTATTTATTTTTATCTAACTTTTTGATTTTATTTATTTTTTATTTATTTTATTTTTATTTATTTATTATTTATTTTTTTTTATTTTTTTTATTATTATTCATTTTTTTTTTATTATTTATGTTAATTTTTTTTTTTTAATTTATTTAGTTATTTATTTTTATTTATTTATTTTTTCCTTTCTTTATGTATTTATTTTTTTTTTTATTTTTTTATTTATTTATTTTTTTATTTATTTATTCTATTTTTTTTATTATTTTATTTTCTTTATTTACTTTTTTTATTTTTTTTTATTTTTTATGTATTTGTATTTATTTCTATTTATTTTTATTTATATATTTATTTTCATTTTTTATTATATTTTTTTATTTATTTTTTTTCTTGTTTTTTATTTATTTTATATATTAATTTTTATTTATTTTATTTTTTATTGTTTTTATTGCTATTGATTTATTTTTATTTAATTTATTTATTCACTTTTATTTATTTATTTATTTGTTTATTTATTTATTTATTTATTTTTTATTTATTTTTTATTTCATTATTTTTTGTTTTTGTTAAATATATTTTTATTTTTTTTTCATTTTTTCATTTATTTATTGGTTTTTTTTATTTTTTTTATTTTTATTCATAAATTTTATTTTTTATTGATTTATTTTTATATTCTATTGTTATTATGTAGTTTTATTTATTTATTTCTTTTTTATTTTTATTTATTTATTTATATTTAGTTTATTTTGTTTATTTATATTTTTTTTTAATTTATTCTTGTTTTTTATTTGTTTATTTTTCTTTATTTTTTTTTTATTTATATTTATTTGTTTATTTTTATTTATTAATTTATTTATTTTTATTTGTTATTCATTTATTTTTATTTTTTTTATTTTTTATTTTATTAAAATTTTATTTTATTTTATTTTTGTTGTTGTTATTTATTTATTTTTATTTATTTATTTATTTTTTATTTATTATAGTTTTTTTATTTATTTTTTTTTTATTTTCAATATTTATTTATTTTTATTTATTTATTCTTATTTATTTATTTATTTTTTTTTATTTAATTATTTTTATTTTTTTATTTTTATATTTATGTTTATTTATTTATTTTTTCTTTTTTTTTTATTTCTTTTTTTTTATATTTATTCTTTATTTATTTATTTATTTTTATTTATATTTATTTATCTATTTTTTTTATTATTTATTTTCATTTATTTTTATTTATTTATTTTAAACTATTTCTTTATTTTTTTATTTTTATTATTTATTTATTTATTTATTTATTTATTTTTATTTAATTTTTATTTTTTTAATTAATTTTTTATTTATTTGTTTATCTATTTATTAATATAATTTTTTTTATTTATTTATTTATTTAATTTATTATTCTATTAATTAATTTAATTATTTTTTTATTTATTTTTTATTTTTTTATTTTATTTATTTTTTATTTGTTTTTATTTTTTCTTATTTATTTAATTGTTTTATTTCAGTTTATTTATTTTTCTATTTTAATTTAATTATTTTATCTATTTTATTTATTTTTAATTATTTAAATTTTCTTTATTTATTTATTTATTTTTAATTTATTTATTTATTTAATTATTTTATATATATTTTTTATATTATTTCGTTTTATTTTATTTATTTTTATTTTTTTTATAAAATTTTTTTTTATTATTTTATTTTTTATTTTTATTCCTGTATTTTTTATTTATTTATTTTTTTATTCATTTTATTTCTATATTATTTTATTTCTTTTCATTTTTTTATTTATTACTTTTATTTATTTCTTTTTATTATTTATTTATTTTATTTTTATTTTTAATTTTAATTTATTTATTTATTTGTATTTATTTATTTATTTATTTTTTTATTTTTTATATATATTTGTGTTTATTTTTTGTTATCTATTCATATTATTTTTATTTTTATTATTGTTTTTTATTTTTTTATTTATTTCTCATTATTAATGGTTTTTATTTTTATTTATTTAATTTTTATTTAATTTATTTATTTTTATTTTATTTTATTTATTTTTTAATTTTATTTATTTATCTATTTTATTTTTTTATTTATTCATTTATTTTTATTTGTTTTATTTTTATATATTTATTTATTTTTATTTGTATATTTATTTAATTTTTTTATTTATTTATTTATTTATTTTTTTTATTTTTTTTATTTATTTTTTTCAATTTATTGATTTTTATTTATTTAATTTTTATTTTTTATTTATTTATTTTTTTATTTATTTTTTATTTTTTTATTTATTGATTTTTATTTATTTTTTTATTTATTTTGTTATTTTGTTATATTTATATTTTTTTTATTTATTTATTTTTTTTTTATATTTATTGTATTTTTTTTTATTTTTATTTATTTTTTTTTTTTTATTTATTTTATTTTTATTTTTATTTTTATTTTTTTTTGTTTATTTTTTATTTGTTTTTATTTTATTTATTGATTTATTCATTTTTATTTTTTTTTATTTTTTTATTTGTTTTTATTTATTTTTATTTTTTTTATTTCTATATTTTTTATTTTTTTTTATTTTTGATTTTTTATTTTATTTTTATTTTATTTTTTTATTTTTTTATTTTTTTATTTTTTTTATTTTTATTTATTTTTTTATTTATTTTTTATTAGTATTTATTTTTATTTTATTTTTATATATTTTTATTTATTTTATTTTATTATTTTTTTATATTTTTTTTATGCTTGTTATTTTTTATTTATTTATTTTTATTTGTTTATTTATTTTTTTTATATTTATTTATTTTTTTTATTTTTTTTATTTATATAATTTATTTTTGATTTATTTGTTTATTTTATTTTTTATTTTTATATATTTATTTTTCATTTATTTTTATTTATTTTTATTTTTATTTATTTTTTATTTATTATTATTTTTATTTATTTATTTATTTATTTGATTTTGCATTTATTTATTTTTATTATTTATATATTTTTTATTATTTATTCTTTTTTTCATCTTTATTTCTTATCTATTTATTTTTTTATATTTATTTTATCATTTATTATTTTTTTTTTATTTTTATTTATTTTTATTTATTTTTATATTTAAATTTCTATATTTTTTTTGTATTTTTATTTATCTATTCATTTATTTTATTTATTTATTTATTTTTATTTATTTATTTTTTTTTGTTTTTATTTATTTAAATTACTTAGTTTTTATTAATTATTTGTTTTTATTTATTATTTATTTATTTTTATATTTTTTTTATTTTTTATTTATTTATTGATTTTTTATTTATTTATTTTTTTATTTATTTTCTTTATTTATTTATTTATTTATTTTTTTTTATTTTTAATTATTATTTTTTTTATTTTTTTTATTTATATATCTTCATTTCAATCATTTTTATTTATTATATATTTTTTTATTTTTTATATTTATTTATTATTTATTAATTTATTTTTTTATTATTTTTATTCAGTTTTATTTTTAGTTTTCCATTTTATTTTATTTTTTTTTTTTTCTATTTTTCCTTTATATATTTTTTTTATTTTTTATTTATTTATTTATTTTTATTCATTAATTTATTTTTTCATTTTTTATCTATATATATTTTTTTTTATTATTTATTTATTTATTTATTTTTATTTTTATTCACTCTATTTTTTTATTTTTTTTTATTTATTTATTTTTTTTGTTTTGTTTTTTTATTTTATTTATTTATTTTTTTCTTTATTTTACTTGATATTTTTTATTTATTTATTTATTTTATATTTATCTATTTTATTTTTTTTATTTTTTATTTTATTTATTTTTTTTTTATTTATTTAACTTATTTTTATTTATTATTTTTCAATATATTTTTTTTTGATTTTTATTCTTATTTATTGTTATTTTATTTATTTATTTTTATTTATTTATTTAGGTTATTTTATTTATTTATTTTTATCTATTTGTATTTATTTTATTTTATTTATTTATTTTTTTATTTTATTTATTTTTTATCTATTTATTTAGTACTTATTTTATTTATTTCATTTATTATTTTTTATTTATATATTTTTTATCTATATAGTTTTTTTATTTTGTTTTTCATTTATTTATTTTTGTTTTTATTTTTTTTATTTTTTATTATTTTTTATTTTTATTTTATTTATTTTTATTTATTTGATTAATTTATATTTTTTATTTTTTTTCTTTATTTTTTTGATTTTTATTTTTATTTTTTATTTTTTTCCTTTTATTTTTTATTTCTTTAAATTTTTTTGGATTTTGATTTATTTATTTGGATTTTATTTTATTTATTTATGGTTGTTGTTTATTTATTTATCTATTAAAATTTTATTTTTTTTAATCATTTATTTTTTATTTATTTATTTTATTTATTTATTTTTTTGTTTATATTTATTTTATTTATTTTGATTTATTTAATTTTTATTATTTATACTCATTTATTTATTGTATTTATTTTTTCATTTATTTATTTTTTATATATTTATTTATTTTTATTTATTTATTTATTATTGGATCATGAATATAACAAAGAAAAAAATAATAAATATTTTGCTATATGATATTTTTAGGACTTTCACCTTCTTTTTCATGAATGACTTATATTCCAAAAATCTTTTGGAAAATTGCCTAAAACTAGTACAATATATCAATAATTGCACAAAACATTTAAGAGTCTTATTCAATGGTTGTTTGGCAGTTTTTTTTGTTCAAAAACTCATGATAAAAATCCACTAAAAATAAAATGAAATAGAGAAACAATAAAAGATTTTTTAAGATCATTTAAATATATTTCAATTTTAGTACGTAATTTTTTTGAAATTTTCATCCTTTTGATGACTGATTTTTTATTCAAAAATCACTCAAAAATCGGTTAAAATTTCCTTTTGTTTTTGATGACAAATTTCTATTTTAAAAATAATTTCTAAAAGTACTTTAATATGTTTGAGAGTTTATTCCTAGTTTTGACGGATGATTTTTGTTTTTAAAATAATTCAGGAAATTGGATAAAATAGGTATCTAAAATTAATTTTAATTAAAATATTTATTCGAATATACTAACTTTGATAGCTTTTCCCTCTTTTTGATGACTGATTTTTATTTCAAAAATTATTTTAAAAATCGCCTAGAAATAGAACGTAAAATGTTTAAAAAATACGTCTATTAATTTGTGCAAAATATTATTAGTTATATTTCCTTTTTTATTTTTGCTATTTTTTTATTCAAAAGTAAATATTAAAATACGCTAAAAAAAAAGGGGGCGGGAAAACGGAATAAATTCAGTATTTTAAGAATTTTCGCCCTTATTTCGATAACTGATTTTTATTTAAAAAATAATTTAATACAAATATGAAAATGAATATAACATTAAAATTTAGACAAAAGCTAAAATCACTTATCAAAAAGCTGCCAAAAAAAAAATTGTATATAAATTCAAAAAAGGTTTTTAGTTTAATTTTTTTGTCCTTTTTTCATGCGATTTTCTTAATTAGTTATCAAAATGGGGTG
>NC_061109.1:17505919-17515974 GCF_015104395.2 Macrobrachium nipponense | reverse complement strand
GGTGAAACATGAATACAATTGCAACTCTAAGCATACCATTTAAAAAGACTGAAGTTTCGTCAACATATTGTGATATATGAAAGCCCCATACGAACTAAAATAAGCATGTGAGCTCTTCGTAAAATATGTTTTTCAAGGCAGTTTTTAAATCCAATATAGCGGCTACGTTTTTTCATGGACGGTTCTCATCAGTGACGGCCACCATCTTTCCCCAGCCTTCCCAGCACTCATTTGAACAATGTTAGCGTATGTATGTAACTTTTATTGATCTTACTCAAGATTGCAGTTGTAATCAGCACAATAAAAACAACATTTTGTTGCCTATATTAGTGAAAGTATGAAACTTGTTATTCCGGGGTTATGGTTTGAACTGAATTCATTCTTACCTTGTAATCGGCGGTTTTTTATCCTTACTGCCATCACAACTGAAACTCCCACAGTGCTTATTTGATTGTTATTATACACATTTGGTGGGCTCAGTTCACTCCACATTGCACTTTTAAACCGTTGCTGTTCCTGGTTTCTAAGCGCTGCGCGCGCCATAAAACACAATTACAAACAGCAGACGACGACAGACGACGAAACTGCAAAGTTTTATTCCCATAAACTGTTTACTTTACTCGTTATTTAGTTTAAATTTACATTGTTATTTAAAAATTTTGATTTAATTCATGTATATTATCCCTTTTTGCAACCAAATTACCCCGAAAAATTACAGATATTTCTAACGTAGATAAAATCAAATGTTTCTAACGTTTTCATACATCTGGCTGCCGAAAACCATAGAGGAACGAATACGGAAAAGTGCATAGAGGAACGACTACGTTTTTTTTTTTTTTTTGCTTTTTTGTTTTGCTAGCACTTTTCATTGATTTCAGTCTTTATTAGTATTTTGAATTTCTTAAATAATCGTATGCCAGAAATAAATGTAACCTTTAATGTTTGCATGCTTTAATGTTTGCATGCTAAGAATGGCAAAATCATCGTTGCCACATTAGTGGAGGCTTCACAACATACGCCGTTCCATTATCCTGTTAAGCGTGCCGCCCCTGATGAGCTCGCTGCTAACGTACCGTCACGCTTTTTTTTTGTAATCAGCGATCATAAGCACTGATGATAGTTTTTCAAAGTTAATATTGATTTTTATGCTTGTTATTCATACTGTAATTAACTGTAGGAAATTCTCTCTCTCTCTCTCTCTCTCTCTCTCTCTCTCTCTCTCTTCTCTCTCTCTCTCTTCTCTTTCTCTCTTTCTCTTTCTCTCTTTCTCTTTCTCTCTCTCTCTCTCTCTCTCTGAGTCCAGTCACTCGGCAAAGAAAAGTCATCTTCACTCCCGCAATTGGAAGAAAAGTTTGTATCATCACTGGAGGATTCAGAACTAGAGCTCTCATCATCAAATAGGTTATCAATATCACACTCCTCATCTAGTATTTTGATTGATCTCACCTAAAGAAATATGCCTCCTCTTTGGGACATTCATTGTGAAAGACGCGAAATCCAATTTGTCTCGATAAACGCCCGAAGCGTATTGAAAGAAAAACCAACAGGGACAGGCAGTTTTCTAGCATAAGCGACTACCAGGAAAGAGTTGCCAGGCTGGAAATAGTTTCCCATGTGCTGAGAGTGTTACCAAATGATGTTCCTACACTTTCTATACGAGTAAACGTATTATTACAGGGCTGGACGGCTTGACAAGCACAGTTTAAAGTCTTGAACGTAATATCCGTTGAAGGCGCTACCGAGTAGATCGCGGTAAACGTATTATTACGTGGGTGACGCTTAACAGTTATAAACTGTTTCCATGAATTCTAGTTGTCATAGTAATGCAATAATGATATAATTGCTTTAATATTTATGTATATATACTTCCAATACATAGCCTAATTTCACCAATTTCAACGTTTTGTGTGTTAGTCTTATACCCAGTTTGGAGGGTCAACACATACCGAATGGCAACAGAGAGAGAGAGAGAGAAAGGAAGGCGGAGGAGGAACGAAGAAGAAAAGGGATGGCGGTGGGAGGGGGGGGGGGGGGGGTGGTGGGGGGGGGGGGGGGGGTTGGGGAGAGGGTAGTGAGCTTTATACGCGTGTTCGTATCCATTTCTGCATAATGGAGTTTTTGTCTCTGGTACAAGGACAAGTGTCGTTATTCTTTACGATTAGTGATTCACGATACCCTTATAAATTACGGCACGGGTGTGTAATGCACTATAGCAAAATCTCGTTCTGTAAGAGTGTTCGTTACAGAAATAGGTATTGCAACCCAAAAACGTGCTTGCACTGTCTCTGAAACCCATAGTAGACATGCTGCTTAGTTGTCATCAAGTTTTTTGTTTTTTATAACCAAGTATTTTTACAAGCTAGCTATTGAATAAATTTGTATTTTTCTCAGTCAAAACATATGCCCCTCAATGCTAACTTTCTTTCTTTTTTAACGACTTTCTGGTCATTGCAAATTCGGCCCATAATTTCTTATGGTGCGAAAACAGACAGAGGCCCATGGACCGAAAACGATTGCGTCACACTACGGCGATAATCCAGCAGTAAAACATCTTCATATATCCAAAAAGTAAATAATAAAGATATATATGCGCATTACGATTATAACAATTACATGTATAGCTGATAACAATCTGCATGAATAACTGGTAAACTGTTCTGCAATGACAGTTGAGTATAGCAATTATTTACAATAGGTACGAAAGTCAGATGTCGTGACGTCATAATACAGAAACTTGAAAGAACGTTCTAATTCAGAAAAAATAATTACTTAAATTTGAGTCAGAGTCGAGTTACTTTTCAATAACGAATATTTTCAAATTAATCATCATAAATATGTAAAAATATTGATGTTTACTACTTATTTAAAAATTAGCCAAGAGCACGCTTCTCGTCATCTTCTACCCCAACAGCTGTTTACGCCTGGCTTGTTGTTGATGAGAAATCGTCGTTTCGATTGTTGTGATAAAAGTGCTCCAGCGTCTGTGGGTACAAGTGGTGTGACGGATTTATCACAGGGAATGGTTAGTTTATTGACACAAGCTACTCGTAAACATCGAGATGGCGTCAATCTTCTAAATACCTCGAGTTGTAAGTAAAAATGTTGAACGCGTTTGGTGAGATTTTGCACTACGTTTGAGACCGTTTTCAGTACCCTCTGTTTTAAATCTTAAAACAAAAATTTAGCCTTAATTTCTAACTTTGGAGAAAATACTTACTTCGAAAGGAGAGTAGAGGTCTTTAGCTCCGTTTCTCACCAACAACAAGTCGCGACTGATGCCCATCTCGGGTGTCAGGACGCGATAATGTACTTTTTCGAGAGGGGTGGCTTGCATTGATGTAGGTGGCCTGCCTTGGCCTGCTGTGATGATCTACCCTAGCAATGATTACAATAGGTACGAAAGTCAAGATGTCGTGACATCATAATACAGAACTTAAAAGAACGTTCTAATTCCGATAATTACTTAAATTTGAGTCAGTCGAGTTTACTTTTTCAATAACGAATATTTTCAAATTAATCATAAATATGTAAAATATTGATTTTTTTACATATTTTATTTAAAAATTAGCTAAGAGCACGCTTCTCGTCATCTTCTACCAAAACAGCTGTTTACTCCTGGCTTGTGTTGGTGAGAAATCGTGTTTCGATTGTTGTGATAAAAGTGCTCCAGCGTCTGTGGGTACAAGTGGTGTGCGGATTTATCACAGGAAATGGAAAGTTTGTTGACACAAGCGACTCCGTAAACATCGAGATGGCGTCAATCTTCGAAACATTTTTAGTTGTAAGTAAAAATTTCTAAAGCGTTTTTGGTGAGATTTCCACTGCCGTGGGCGCCATTTTCAGTACCCTCTGTTTAAATCTTAAAATTTGGCCTTAATTTCTAACTTTGGAGAAAATACTACTTCGAAAGGAGAGTAGAGGTCTTTAGCTCCGTTTCTCACCAACAACAAGTCGCGACTGATGCCCATCTCGGGTGTCAGGACGCGTTATGTACTTTTTTTGGGATTGTACATG
The DNA here is from genome assembly GCF_015104395.2 of Macrobrachium nipponense. Lineage (NCBI taxonomy): Eukaryota > Metazoa > Arthropoda > Malacostraca > Decapoda > Palaemonidae > Macrobrachium > Macrobrachium nipponense. Next base: position 17,511,960 of record NC_061109.1, on the reverse strand, counting down.
CTGATCGAACATGGTCCACTCTGGACCCTACGGTGATTTACCCTAAGCACTGTGGAGTTTCAGTTGTGATGGCAGTAAGGATAAAAACCACCGATTACAAGGTAAAACTGAATTCAGTTCAAACCATAACCCCGGGAATAACAAGTTTCATACTTTCACTAATATAAGCAACAAAATGTTGTTTTATTGTGCTGATTACAACTGCAATCTTGAGTAAGATCAATATATACGATAACATTGTTCAAATGAGTGCTGCGAAGGCTGGGAAAGATGGTGTCCATCCGTGATCAGACCCGTCCAGCCAACACGATAGACCGCCATGTTGGATTTTCAAAAAAAAACTGCCGTGAAAACATAGGGTCTGGACGGGTCTTATTCACTCGATATTTTGCCCAATTGTAAACAAGAATACAATTCAAAAAGCCCCATACGAACTAAAAAAAATAAGCATGCGACGCTTTTCGTAAAATATGCTTTTCAAAGGCAGTTTTGAAATCCAATATGGCGGCTAACGTGTGGGTAAAATTCCATAGAAAAACCGCAACTGCCATAGTCTAGGCCACCGCGGATAAGTACCCTAGATCTACCGAAATAAATTCCCAAGCACGGTATTCATTACTTAAAATTACCAATGAAGTAATGCCTACAATGAGCTGCATGAGGTGCACTGACGGCACTAGCCCCTACGAGGTGGACTCCCGCCCGACTGGGGCGCCACGTGACCTCGAGTGGGCACCGAGCACAGGCCACCTGCATAGAGCCAATAGGCTACATCATCTATATTAGATACTTAAACATATTCTACCAGTATGATTAGGCTGAAGAAAATAGGCCACTTCCAAAAGAGGGGGGGGGGGGGGGGGGGGGGGAACTTTCATGAAAAGACAAAATTTGGAAGGGAGCGTCGGTGGGCTCCGAGGATTCCCCTCAGCGAAACTTCTTACCGCTTCAAAATGGGGTTTTTATACTTATTCCAAACACCACCAAATGTTAAGATTTGATTTAGTACTCACCCGAACTTCAAAGGACCCACTGGTATCATGATTCAAAGCTTCAATTCAGCGAATAGAGTTCAAAAGTTGAAATCAGCTAACTGCAAAGAAAGTTGCTAACGCAATGATGGCGGTTGGAGAAAGATTGAACAACGGCGGTTTGCCGTAACATCAGATCTTTATACGATTATGATGGCAAAAGTTAACCAGTAAATTATATATGTCGAAGAAACGCCAATAAAAATTATTTTACATACAATTATGAATATTCACTCGATTTACTTCGTATTTTGCCTAAATCGAACAATTAAAAAGCAACCAAGTATAGTTCCTTATATGATAGTAGACCGTTCAAAGTACAACGGATACCGAAAAATGTGGTAGCCCTTTAGAACTAATTAAAAAGGGTTAACACATTTAGTATTTACACACCTGTTACCACCAAATTTTTCATATATTAAATTCCCCTGTCAATTAAAATTTCATCATGTGACACCCGAAGCCAATTATGCACAACGTCGTGTTCCTCTTCAATTAAGAAAACCGCTTCTTGGACCGCAGATCTAGACTAAATTCAAGGAGGTTCAATTAAATCGCATTTCTTTGCTGTCTGCTCTTGAAAAATTGAATTTTACAGTCAAAATGTTTAACAATATCTAATTTGTCTACCAGAGAAACAGTTACAAAGTTAATCAATTTAGCTAATGCTTTTCTCCGGCCAGTTTTCTGTTTGTATCTGAAACTTATAACCAAAGGTATATTGTATTGGAAGACCGTAAGTTCCCCTATACGGTATATATACTAACCTCTTATTAACGTCAATAAGTTTGTCTCAGCAGTACTACTGATCTAGGCAATCATTTTTCCGCCCTTTATACTAATACATTTTATGGCCAATTTCTACATTTCTCTACCACACTTCATGCACGAAACATGTTTCTGTTGGATACTGTCAGAGTGGAATTACAAAAATTATGTAATTTGAACTGTAAAAACTAGTTTGCAGTAGGTATGTATATTTACTCGTCTACTACTCAGCTCAGTGGCCTGCTTATACCATTTTATTTTATAGTCCTAACGATCGCTCTCATGTCTACATCATTTTGTTATAGTTTGTAATCTTTAATTGCATTAATAATTGTTATATAACTGTGTTTTTCTGTGAGAAAAATAATGAATTAATCCTTTAGGGTACATACTCACCAAAGTTGTGTGAATTCAGAACCCATTTATTATTATTAGACTAATCGAATTTGCACGAGTTTAACGCAGGTCGCAGGCCACTCAGAGCCTGCACTCAATTAAATAGAATTTGTGATAATCTTCGGCGAATTAGCCTAAGCTGCTTCTTGACCACATCTAAGCCAGCCAGCCTTTGGGTATTTATAATTACATAGAACTACTGCACTGTCCTCTCTTTCCTTGGTTAGTCCTCTACGTGACTCCGGTTATTTTACCCTCCGGAGGAATGGATTTCCATATGTAGGCGAATCCACACTGTGAGAAATAACATCTCCGCTGGCTTATTAGGCCTGTGTCGTCACTCACAGTGCAGTGGCGAGGTAAAAAGTGTAAGTTAGTCGCCACTATCGGACAGGACAAAGGTTTACTCAATCAACTTAAATTGTTTTACTGTTATTGTTGTTGCTGAAGGACATCCTAAAGCCATAGTACTCCTCCCAACATGGACGCTGTGCAGGGCGTTCCCCAGAGCGCTACACCACAATAGAGTTTAAAAAACAGTAGCATAACAGACGTTGAACAAGTAAGACTTCAGTTTCCTTCTGACTGAAACGACGTTCGTCTCGGTTCCTCCCATCTTCGATGTTCATTGTTATGTCTCAAGAGTTACAACTGATAGCTGAAGCCGTTTGAAAGTGTCGCAATAATCGGTTGACATATTACAGGCTTTTTCATACCGCAATACTTAAGGCACCAACACAACAATTCTAAACTCAATCGTCTCTTTCATGGGCAGCCACTGAATTCCTAAGAACAGGGCGTCACTTGTTCTTTCTCTAAGAGATATTCCTTTAATAAGTCTAGCAGCTCTATTAATAATCCTTTGCATTTTCCTCAGTTGATAACTGGGGAGTCAATAATAAAAGGAATTGCAGTAATCAAGTCTGGCAATAACATAGGTCTGGATTAGCATTTTCAGTGACTCATTGAAGTATTTACTTATAAATTATCGAAGTATTTCCTTATAAATTATAAGCAATGTTCCCTAAATGGAGGGTCCGCCGCGTCTTCCTAACTTTGTCATTTGTTCATTAAAAAAAAAAAAAAGATTGTCGTCCACTGTCACACCCAAATCCTTAACAGTTTTGCTTACAGTCACTGAAGTACTACCATTAACCACAAGGCTTTGAATATTACCCAGTCTTCTAAGATCAGCCTTTTTTTTTTCCGCAACCAGACGCCCAGTCTTATTCTCATTCAACTTTAACAGTTTCCCTTCCATCCACAACTTCATATCATTCATCACAGCATTCAGTTTTCCTTCTGTGCAGCAACATCATTAAATGTCAAATAAAACTTTGAATCATCTGCAAAAAGTTTTAAACTAACGTCAAGATTATACAAGATGTAGTACTACAGTTATACGAAACAAAACTGGGCCCAACACACTTCCCTGGGGCACACCGCTTGACAGTAGGTACTACCCTAGTGCTTGAAAAGGACTTTCCCATTTGAACGCGATACGTGTTCTATTCTCAATATAATTTTTAAAAAAGTCCAACGCTTCTCCATCAATGCCAACAGTTTTCAAATCATCCACCAATATGTCATGAACTACTGTGTCAAATGCAGCACTCCAATCGAGTCATATTAATATACCACACTTTCCTGCATCCATCTTCATCATCAAATCATTCACAACGACAAGCAACAGTTTCTATAATCTTGCATAAAAATGTTAAATTCGAGACCAGTCTGCATAGGAACTTAGACTCTGCCTATCAAGAGCACCAGTTTTACTATAGGTTTCACCTTAACGCCTCTTTTTTCACTCATAGAATGTTTTACTACCAATTGAAAGATCACCAATTTCCGATATAATATCGGCCAAATTAGTAAAATCCGTCTTTTTACATCAGCCCCCGGCAATGGGCCATTCGCACAATATGTAGTATAGCTTCACCCTGCTCGTAATAGATTGAATTTCATCTGCATCTACTTTACGAAATCTCAAGACTTTGTTGGCTACCTCCAGCAAAATTACTCCAAGACTTCATAAACTCGTCTGCCGGATCACAGTCAGAATAACTAACTTATTCTTTTTATTGGCTGTCGTGTTATCAAGAATTTTATACAATTTACTTATATCAGTTCCTGACTCATTAACTTTTTGGGTATTACAGCTACGTATCCTTTGCAGTCTTAACATTATCTCCGCCTACTGATTATCCCTTTTTACTCGCAACACATCGACATTAAACCAGGGTGAATTATCGTTTATTATAACCTTTTTATTTCATAGGGCACATGTTATCGTATTCCGCTTTAGCTGAAGCAATATATAACTTAGTATAACAATCTAGACACTCACTCGCATTTAATCCAATGTGCAGCCTCCTTGGGCCTACTATTCTTTTCTCGTTCAATCTTATGCACAATATTCCACACCAGCGAATCCAAGTTAGGGTTTCCTTTATCTCTAAAAGATGTTACTTCCCTTTGTTTCTCGTGAACAAGAAAGAGGATCTTAAAATTGGTATAAAAATTAACTACTTGTGTATAGGCAAAATACAGCAGCACTCTTCATCAAATATAAGATTTTGCTCAGCAATGCAGAGAACCAAGTCAAGTATATGACCGGTAACACATGTTACGCTTTCCACTTTGTTGGTAAACTGCAGAGATTCCATAACTTCTCTGAACGCCACTGCTTCACAATTATTTCTGCCTTCAAACCAAAAGTTGACCCATATTAGACTGAGTTACTTTCCATCGGTATAGGCAAAGACTGAGTTCTTTTCGAATTTTCATTTTTAAAAATAAGCATTTTAATTCAGATGGAAATGAAGATCAATGTTATAGTAATAAGAATATTAATAATAAAAAGCCAAATTCTAAGCCATCTGCGTGTATTTCAATTGTAGATATTGTATAAATTGGCGAGAATCCGCCAAATACTGCGATATCGCTACGGATAGCGAGGTGCTTCTAAGGTCAGCTGGCTTACACCGATTTTATACTGGCCTCCCACGTAGAAAAGCTATAATCCTTTCTAATCCATCTCGATATCGGTTATTTGTTGGAATCTTCTCTCTTGTACTTTTACAGTTGTAGGTCAAATAAAAAGCACTATTTGTTTGTAAATAATTTGCAGTCAATCTGATTGACCCACGAATAAGATTTTTCATTTGACTATTTTATAATTCGAAGACATTCTCGGTTAGAAGTGTATTCTAAACGCACTCACGCCGTCTATTTGTGATAATACATACATCCTTTACTTTTTTTTTTTTTCCAACACTTATTTACAGACCACTTCACTGTAGGGATGATAATATATATATATATATATATATATATATATATATATATATATATATATATATATATATATATATATATATATATATATATGTGTGTGTTGTGTGTGTGTGTGTGTGTGTGTGTGTATGCGTGTGTACACACACACACACACACACACATATATATATATATATATATATATATATATATATATATATGCTATATATATAATCTTGGGTGATATATTATTACTGAATAGGATATAAACTTGAGGGTTATTTATTTCAAATACAAAATCACAGATAAAAAGGCTTGTGTTTTCATAGGAAATGAATAAGACTTTTCATTTGGCCATTTTATAATTCGAAGACATTCACACATCCGGAATTCTCTTGATCTTGTGGAAAAATTAAATAATATTGTACTAAACCCTAGCGATATCTTTGTTAGTTTTTATGTATGTTCTTTATTTACAAAAGTCCCCATTGACTCTGTGCTAGAATATTTAAGTAATGAACTTGTACTGCATGAATTGCCTATGTCCGTTAGTCACATAATTTCCTT